>NC_092014.1:2171373-2348873 GCF_042242105.1 Pempheris klunzingeri
CAATAATGTGACTTTCCTCGTCACGCTCACAGACTCTCACTGGAGGATCTCAGCTGGTAAATCTGGGGCCACTTACAGCTGCTTTATATTCAGCTGGACGGCTCCATCGACAATAATACAAAACTATTTACTAGCTGAACGTAGTAGGAAGTTACTAAAGCTGTAAAAGTAATAATTCTAGTGAAGGAAAAACTTAAAAAAAAGTAGTTTAGTAGAAGTGTAAAGTCCCAGAGGAGCCCGGAAACATATTTTATAACTGGTGTTCACACTACGAGCGACAAAGCTACAAAGCTACAAAGCTACAAAGCTACAGCTCGCTGCGTGTTGCTCCACAGACTCATGTCCCAAATTAATTTACCTGTAACAGCTAGTAAACACTAGAGATGTGATGTTGACGAACGAGTCGAGTCTTTTGAACGGCTCTTTTAAGTGAACGATGAGAACCGATTCACAGTTGTGAGTCGTTCTTATATGCAAATTCCCCGCGCTGCCTTCATGTGTCACCTGTGTGCCCCACGAGTCTGAGTCGTCCACGCTGCCTTCACCTGAACGACTAATGACATCTCCGAGTCTGAGTCGTCCGCAGCACGGTGCATTCACCTGAACGCAGCTACAGATGTGCAGCATCAGGGGAGGAGATATTAGTGAGCGACGCCCGACTGGACTGAAGAGATTTACATTTACCGCTGGATCAATGAGCAGGAGATATTAAGGACTGAAGAAAAGTAAAAATATATGATGGAAAAAAAAAATTATAAAAAATATATATATATACACACACACACACACACACACACATATACATATACATATATATATGTATATGTATATGTATGTATGTGTGTGTGTGTATATATATATATATATATGTATATGTATATTCTTATTTATTATTTTCATATTTTTTCTGTATTGTTAAAATGTTCATGTGAGTAAAATTTTGCATGGAAGTTATCTGCAGCCTGCATAGTTTTTATTGAGCCACAAAGTTTTTTAGGTGAAGGGAAAATTCAAAATAGTGATCAAAGCATGTTGGTACGGCACCATCTTATGGAGCGATTCCACTGAAAACACAAGCCAAATGAAATTATAATCAATATTTCAGAATAAATATGTAGAAGTTTGAATTATTCTGAACCAAATCTTATTTTACAACTGCTGCCAGTGATTGTTTCCTTGATGAAAACAAGTTTCCCCTGGTTGACTTCTTGTAAATAAATAAATAAATATAAGAACGAGTCGGCTCCTGAAGATCCGGCTCCCTTCAAAGAGCCATGAATCCTAAATCTCTAGTGAACACAGAAGCTAACGTTAGCATCACAGCATCACTGCTGGAGAGCATTTAAAAAATGTAAAAGATAAATAATAAAGATCTGTAAGTCTCATTAAATAAAGAAATGAATCCTCACTGACTGACCGACCAATCGTGTTGGAGCTCTTGTGTCACCTGACCTCTCCCTCCTCCTCCGGCAGGAAGCTGCGGAGCCAATCGGCGGCCGTGAGCGCCGAGCTCGCCCAGCTGTTCGGGGACGGCCTCCACTTTGACGTGGTGACGGAGCCTCAGAGCCCCGAGTCCGACCAGACGGTGGCCATCGCTCTGGGCGTCATGTTGGCGCTGAGCATGCTGGGATTGATCGTTACCGTCAGCCTGATCATCAGGTGAGACCAGACAGTATGAATATAATATTATAAGATCAATGCAGTTTAATCTTCTGTTAATCAACTAATCCAATGATTATTTCAAGTCTGAATTAATTTGAGCTCAAACTGACTCAATTTCTGCCATTTTATTTAAAATCACTACGAGTCCAAGAAAAGTCCGACCTCCTCGGCCCCCCAGAGGTCATTTAAACACAGGAAGGTCACCCGCCCCTACAAAATAAAACAACCTTTAGTTTACACACAGTTTTTTTTCAGTGAACAAAGACGATTTTAGACTTTAGAGATTTTCCTGATTTCTGACTTCTGCTTCCAGTATTTAGACTCTCCATGTTAGATATGATTTGCAAAACTTTTATTTTGTTTTTTTTAAATATTTGTATCACAAAAAAGTTGGAAAAACTCACAAAAAATGACTCAAGTGGGTTTTTCAAAATTGAAAGATACAAAAAAAACTATTGAAACTGAGTGAATGAAAAGAAGAGATCCAGATTCTAACCAGCTGATTAGAGTCTGTGTGAATAAACTGATCTGAACTGGGACTGAATCCTTCTTCTTTATAGCTTCAGTCTGTTTTTTAACACATCTCATCAGGATGAAGGAAGTTTAAAACGTCGTTGTGTGTTTTCGACCCTCTCAGGTTCAAGATGTCGCAGAAACATCCAGCTGATTCTGACAAGGAGACTTTTGACATCAACCTACACGACGAAGGCTACACGTGAGTCCTCTGAAACCTTCCTCGTGTTAAAAATGTCGTCACAGCTTTTCACCTGAAGCCCGTTTTTCATTTTGAAATCCCGTTATGTTTCCAGGAACAGGTGTGAGAAGACTCCTGACACTCCTGAACAGGTAAAAGATAAAATATGTCGGTCTGAGACTCGTTTTAGAAACTTGTCACCATATTGGTTGAAATTCTCGTAACAACAAATGATTGTTCGACAAAAGAAGAAGAAAATCTGGTGTCGCAGGACCGAATGAAACGCTGCAGGTGTCTTCCAGCGGGGCTAAAGCTGAGCGACAGACAGTCCAGACAAAATTAGAGCTGCTGCTCAGCGACAGCCTGTCATTTAGCGAGCCGACGGCACGAAGCTCCGCCTCCGAGCTAAAGCTAACGCTACGTTCATCACAGGTGTTTATGTGATTGGAGGCTGTTAATCTGTCGGACAGAAAAACTGAAGCGGTCGTCATCCCTTCCTAGTTCCTCTAATGCTACGGACTCTGCCTTTAAGTACTCATGCTGCTGTTACATTAATGTGTTTGTCACCTTTTGCTGCTGTCGATGTTTAAGGTTGAGCTCATTTTAACTCCTTTATTATCCCGTTGGGTAGCTTCATCTACAGCAGTGCATCATGGGATATGAGATAGTCATGTGAGAGCCACAAATCTCGAAACAGAGAAACTGTTTTCAGCTCAGAGCTTTTTTTCTTTTTCCAGCTGATCCAAGAAGGTTTGAACCTGTTTGAAGTTTCTTTACGTCCTTCAGTTTAACAGTTTAACAGTTCAAACATTCACCATCAGCACACTGAAGAAGAAACTGTTCTTCAGCTGCAGCTTTGTGTTTCAGAGGCCGAAGGACGAGCACAAGTGGACGGACGATGACATCTGGACGGTGAAGACGGACAGTAAGGCTGTGACATTTAAACAGGAAACGCAGACGGACAACAGACAGAAAGACGACGGACAGACAGACGACGACGACGACGACGACGAAAGCCACACGTCTTCTCTCTGATTGGAGCGACTGTCCGGAGTTTTGACTGAGTTTAATTAAACCCCATGAACACATTAAAGGTGCTGCTCAGAAACAAGAATCAGAACCGGTAACAGATTTAAGCAGCGATGTGTCTAATTCTGCTTGTTTGCTGATTTATTTATTACCGACGCAGCAGCCGAAGCTCAGACGTGTCTTTTTTTAAAACATTTCGAACATCGATCATTTTAAATGCTATTATTTCTGGAACACGGCTTTGTTGAACAGTCTGTTGGTCAGTTAACAGTAACACTATAACAGACTTTGATTGCAGATGCAATAAAATCACTTAAATTAATATTTTCTGTCAAATTATAGGTTTCTTCAGAGCGAAGCTGTGTAATAATGTGCAGCGTTATTAGAGAATACATCATTAAAGTGCTAGCTAGCGTTAGCTCCATTAACATGAACTGGAATTAGCTGCAGCCTTTAGCGACAGTTAGCAGGAGGCTAACATAGCAAATCTGAAGGGATGTTTGTAGAGCAGCCAATAGGAACACTCGCTCTCTCTGAGGCGACCTGTGATTGGACAAAGTCTCCTGTCGCCGGGTAGATTTACTAAAGCCTGAAAACGGCCCAGAGAAGCAGCAGGAGGCCAGTTTTCTGTCAGACCTCTTTAATCACAACATGATGAGAGTATTGTGGGATTTTTGCTTAATAACTTTAAAAATAATCTGCCTGCTGCAGCTTTAATCACAAATTAACGATGTCCAGATTAAGTTATTCCACGTACAGCAGACACCAGAGCAGCTGACTTTGTTTTTAAAGCATTTTATTTTCTAAATTTAAGGCTAAACAACCGTCTATACAAATGATTCGTGTACAGGATTTAATTTGGAAGCAGCTAAAACTCTCCGACTGCACGTCACTCAGATTTCTGCGGTTTTGAATTCAAGTTTCGATCGCGGACAAAATGTTTCTGAGCGAACGCGTCTGAGCTGCTGCTGATCGGTCCGAGCGTCAGTTCACTTCTGGTGTGTAAAACGTTAAAGCGGAATTAGAATTTAATGCAAATCAGATCTTCAGATGTCTTCAGATGAACACGCGGCTTTACTCTTTTTTATTCTTTCTTTCTTTGCACTTTATTAGCGAACATGTGAAGCAACACGTTTACATCAAACTGCCAAACAAACGATAAGAAAAGCTTTTGAATTTTATCCGTTTGGATTTTTTTTCTTCAAAACTATGAAATAAAAACTGGAGGAACAAATAAAAAACTTCACAGGCTCCTGTTGTTTGTGGATCCATGATTCCAGATGTGTTCGTCCGATCGGAGGGTTTGAACTCTTCTTTTTATGGGATTTTAAATCAATTTTAGTTTATAACTTTGACACAATGTCTTCTGATTTAACTCTTTGTTAATATTACTTATTATTTTTCGTCTACCTGTTTGGTAACTTACATGTTTTGTGCCTGTTGGCGCCTCAGAAACACCTCACAGGATTCAGTAAAGTCTGAAATAACATAAAACGGACGCTGGATATTTGTTCGTGTACGTGTTTCCTTCACTTTATCCTCCACTCAAACTTTTTAAACACACCGTGAGAGTTTAAACACACCGTACTTACACACTCAGGAGGTTTTTGATCCGTTTGGCTTCCCGTACGTCTCCGCGGTGGAAACGTCTCAAACTGAGCAGAAGAGGAGGAAAGAATGAAAAAATAACCTCACAGCTCCACATGGACTTCAGTTCATAACTCTTCATATTAAAACTGTTTTTATTAATTTATTCTCTATTAAAATAAAATCAGGAGAAAATCAGAACACAGCAGAAGAAGCGAAAAAATAAACAATAGATTATGGAATGTAGTTCACTAAAGAAAATAAAAGCTCCGGCTGGTCCAACATGGGGGCTTTATTACAACCACAGTCAAATAAAGCACCGCTTTTTATATATTCATATATATATAAAGATATTTATATATATATTTATATAGTTTTCATATACACCTTCAGGCAATGACTAGAGAGGATTCTTTACAGAATCAAGTTTCTTGTGGTTCTCTTAATTTACAGGTAAACTTAGTTTCTGGATAATTAAACCACAGAAAAAGTCAAGGCAACTTTCTTTTGCCTCGTTCATAAAGTACAAAACTGGCACAGAGGACGACCATTTTTATACACAGTAAAAATGCAATAAAATTAAATTACATACAGAGGAGACAAAAGTTCTGTAAACCTTTCCCCGTTACAGCAAATAAAATCACTTTCCAAAACAAATTCAAATCAGTATAAAACACAAAAAACAACAAAACAAAACCTTTTTTTTTTTTTTTTGCCCTTTGAAAAAAAAACAAAAACAAAATGTGCTGTAGCTTGTACGACTTTTTCTATTTTTCTTCTTTCTTTGTCAAACGAGGGGTCGGCTGTGCGCGGAGTCGCAGTTTTAGGGAGCGAAAGACGACGAGGCGGGAGCCACTGAAGCTGGAAAAAACCGACCGACTGAACATCAGCTGAAGGCAACGGACAGCAGCGCACAAACAGCAGGAGGAGGAGGAGAAGAAGAAGAAACCGGAAAACAGGAAGGAGGCTGTTTTTTTTTTTTTCCTCTGAGCAGAAGTCGGATTTCCAAAGAGAGAAAAAAAAAGAAAGAAAAACAAAACGGTTGGTTAAAGATCTCATGGCGGCTGTGAGTCGATGATGTCATGAAGAGGGCGGGCCTTTGACGGACAGTTTGGTAACTATGGCGATGGTGGCTTCCACCGTCCTGTACAGCATGTCCAGCATGTCAGGTGGGGGGCCGGCGCTCGGAAACACCTGCGAGGAGGGGGCGTGGCCGCTGCAGCCCTCTGACCCCTCCCCCGCCAGCCCAAGGGCTGATGGGAAGGCAGCGGCGTCCTCCGTGAGGGGCGGGGCCGAGGAGCCGCTCGTCTTAGCGCCCGCCTCCTTCTCTTCCTTCGCCGCCTCTGAGGCGGCGGACCTCCCCTCCCGTGGCTCCGCCTCCTCCTCCGCGCCTGTCGCCACGTGTCGCGGGGGGTCAGGCTCCTCCCCCTGCACAAAGCCCTCCCCCGCCTCCTGCAGCAGGGAGGAGGAGGAGGAGAACGAGGACGACGACGACGAAGACGCCTCCATCTTCTCCTCTTTGGGGGAGTCCGGGTGTCCGGAGGAGGTGGGCGCGGGGTCGGGGGAGGGCGGGTCCTGCTCGGTGCCGGGGTCGATCAGCGAGGAGGAGTCTCGGGTCTCCGTGTCCGAGGTGCTGGTGGGCGTCAGCGCCTCCTGGTGGTCGGGCTTCGGCTCGCCGCAGGGAGGGAGGGCCGAGGAGGAGGAGGAGGAGGAGGAAGAGGTGGAGGCCACGCAGAGCGGCGCCGCTGCATCGCCGGCTCGGTCGTCATCGCTGCTCACCCTCCGCCGCTTCACCGGGGTCGCCCCTTCATCCTCGGCTGACACACACACACACACACACACACACACACACAGACACACACACAGACACACAGACACAGACACACACACAGACACACACACACACACACACACACACACACACACACACACAGACACATTAAAGGTTCAGTTCACCTAAATTACAAAAACAGCCTGTTTCAGTGAAGCAGTGTTTTGTTTGTTCAGGTTTTCACAGGAGGATTAAGAAAAACTCTTAAAGGGCCAGTTCACCCAAATGTGACTAGTTGGAGGAGAAACGAGTCCTCTGATGTGACCGAACCAACCCGTTGCCGTGGATACACGACCAAAATCACCTTTTAATAACCAAAGCTGTTTAAAATGAGCTGGTTGTCTGACAGGTTTTAATCAGACGGACCAAACATTTTGGAAACGGTCACTGGGTCACATGACTGAACCAGGAAGTTCAGTATCTGTCACTGAAATTCAAGGATGAAGCTGTAAAGGGACATTTCCAGAATATTTCAAAGGCCTGTGACACCTGAAGGTTTAAATATCTGGAGACTATGTGTGTGTGTGTGTCTGTGTGTGTGTGTGTGTGTGTGTGTGTGTGTGTGTGTGTGTGTGTGTGTGTGTGTGTGTGTGTGTGTGTGTGTGTGTGTGTGTGTGTGTGTGTGTGTGGTACCTTTGGCCTTGTGGTCCTTGGCCTCCAGCTCCAGAGTGCTGCGCTGCTGGACACAAACACGACAGCGGCCCAGCAGCTCCTGCAGGGCGGGGCAGAGGGCCGGGTCGACGGCCTGGGGGGGCTGGACGGACAACAGCAGCACCAGCGCCCTCAGGTCCTGGAGGGGGGGGGGGTAAAAACGATGCTATGAAAATAATCCAGATCAAACTAGATCATAAACAGAATCAATAATCCAAAGAAAGCAGAGAAACGTTCTGGATCCTTTTACTTCTCCGACTTGATTCTCCCTTTAATCGCATTGTTTACTGGTTAATGTGAAGTTTTCTACGACTTTCTGCGACAAAGAGGTTGAATTTTCACGACGTGTGAAGTTAAAGAAAAGAAAAACTGCTTCAGATCAGATTCAGACTCCACAGACAATCAGTGGAAACTAGATTTAAGAAAAGTGACAAACTGACTTTATAACTGAGTCTGTCTGTCTCTCTGAGTGTCTCCCTCCCTCTCTCTCTCTCTCCCTCCCCCCCTCTCTCTCCCTCCCCCCCTCTCTCTCTTACAGCGTTGAGCAGGCCGCTCGTCTTGCTCAGCTCCGCTCTGTGAGCCACCAGCTCCGGCTGCAGGCTGCTCTGCTCGCTCAGCAGGTTCGTCACCAGGACGCCGATCAGGTTCGAACAGCTGGGACCAGACAGCACCTGGACCTGCACACACACACACACACACACACACAGACACACAGACACACACACACACACACACAGACACACAGACACACACACACACACACACACACACACACACACACACACACACACACAGACACACACACACACACACAGACACACAGACACACAGACACACAGACACACAGACACACAGACACACACACAGACACACAGACACACACACAGACACACAGACACACAGACACACACACAGACACACAGACACACACACAGACACACAGACACACAGACACACACACAGACACACACACACAGACACACAGACACACAGACACACAGACACACACACAGACACACACACACACAGACACAGACACAGACACAGACACACACACACACACACACAGACACACACACACACACAGACACACAGACACACACACAGACACACACACACACACACACACACACAGACAGACACACACAGACACACACACACACACACACACACACACACACACACACACACACACACACACACACACACACACACACACACACACACACACACACACACACAGACAGACACACAGACACATTTAAAGAAGTACTCAGATGTTTTGTTGCTGTGTTCTGTAGAAAAATATAAATGTGATCATTTTCTTTGAAGTAAATCAAAGGAAAACTCTGGTCCATTTAAACTCGGGCCAATTTCTTTACATATTTTGGCGTCTAAATGATGAATAATAATAATAATAATAATAATAATAATAATCTTTACTGTTTAAACTGTTCAAATGAGCTTCACAGAGGCAGAAAAACAAACAGGGACGAGTCATAAAACAAAGGAAAACTGATAAAAAGACATTTGTGTATAAAAAACGTCTAAATTCAAACTAAAATGTAAAATAAGGGGGTTATGATAAATGACAGGTTTCTTTCTCTGTGTGAAACATTTCATCACTAACAATAATAACATTGTTTTTCATTCTCACTTCTTAATTTGACCTTTTCATGCTTCTGCTGTAGCTGTTTAAAATCCACAGTTTGTGAATAAAGTTGTGCTGGTTTGAAACAAACAAACGTGCTGTAGAGTGAGTAATAAAGGCTCGATGTGTGTGAGTGTGTCACCTTGTGCAGGAAGCAGGTGAGGAAGGAGTACGCCACGTTGTTGTTGAGAAACGTCCTCTCGTCCATTAGGATGCACTTGATGTACTCGCTGAAGGCCGGATCCTCACACAGCAGCTTCACGCACGTTTTGGCCAGAACGGACTGAGAGAGAGCAGAAAGGACAGCGGCGGTAAAAAAGGAGCGGCGCTCGGCGTCCACGGGGCGTGATCAGGTGATCAGGTGATCAGGTGATCAGGTGATCTGGTGATCTGGTGACTCACCTGTGACTGACAGAGCTCCGTCCACAGTTTGGGGAAGAGAGCGAGGTGCAGAGGGAGTCCTTCATACGCTATCAGCACACCTGGGGGAGGCAGAGGGGGTTTAGCACTGTGTCTGTAGGACGGACAGACAGACGGACAGACAGACAGACAGACAGACAGACAGACAGACAGACAGACAGACAGACAGACAGACAGACAGACAGACAGACAGACAGACACGTACTCAGTTTGACGAGTGTGTCGGTGAACTTCTCGCAGTTGATGGCGACTCGACACAGCAGGTGGATGAACTGGTGGTAGGACAGGAAGTAATCCAGCAGCATCCGGTCGTACACCTCGTCTTTACCCTGAGAGAGAGACAGACAGACAGACAGAGAGAGAGAGAGAGACAGACAGAGAGACAGGGAGAGAGAGAGACAGACAGAGAGAGAGAGAGACAGTGAGAGAGAGAGAGAGACAGACAGAGAGACAGGGAGAGAGAGAGACAGTGAGAGAGAGAGAGAGACAGAGAGAGAGACAGACAGACAGACGTTAGGAAAAAAGGATGGAAGGACGACGTAGAGCCGCAACAATTACTTTGTTAATCTGAAAATGATTTATTGATTAACTGATTAATCGGTGACGTCTTCAAATGTGCAAAAAGGAAGAAGTGGAACCATCAAAGTTCCTCTTGAAGCAAAAAACAATCAGTAGATTATCAGTCGGTAATCAAAATATCTGCTGATCAACTAAATCAGTTCATCAGTGAATCATTTCCACTCTAGAGGGAAATAAAGTTCAGCTGTGGTCCAGATTTAATTCATTCAATTCAACAAACAGCACAAACACACTTGATACAGGAAACCTGGAAAGACCAGACAGGTCATGTGACAGGGGCTTAAAGGTCATGTGACCGAGCCTTAGGGGTCATGTGACGGGGCTGTAAAAGGTCATGTGACAGGGGGTTGCAGGTGAACATACCTTGCTGCTCTCCACCATGGAGGGCAGCAGACACATGTTGAGCTCTGGTCTCGGAGGTCGGATGTTGTTCTTGGCTCCCATCAGCTTGATGTTCTCTCTGCAGGGCAGGTAGGGGCCGAACGACACTGAGGACAGGAGAACTGTACGTGAGGTTTGGACGAGTACACATTTAAAAAGATCACTTAAACAAGGTAATGGAAGCTGTGAGGAGGAGGAGGAGGAGGAGGAGGAGGAGGCTCACTGGGGATGTTGCTGTGGTGGTAGGTGCAGTGGTTGTGCTGGAGGAAGGGGACCAGCGTGTGCAGGAAGTCGTGTGGACTCAGCAGAACGAGTTCTTTCAGCACGTCTGCAGGAACCAGAACAAAGAACACAACACGTTACAGAGAACCTGTAAAGTCACTTTACTCAGTTTAAAGAAGAACTCCAGTACTTTGAAACCATTTTTACATACATTAGTATCTAAATGACGAGTGGGTACAAACAGTAGATCACCTCAGCTGGCAGCTACTAAACAGGCTGCAGCAGATCCTTTAGGTCCACTGCACCATCAAAAGTGCTTGTTTTAGCCACTGTGACATCGCTCACACCAGACTCCACTGATAAAAACTGTGATTTTACCTGGCTTTTTTTACCCTGTCTACGAGTTTTTACCAACTGTCTGCCTGCTTTACATGCTGGGGAGCCGAAGACAAATGTCCACCCTGGTTGACAGTAAAAATATCTTTTATTCTATTCTATCTGAACAAACCCCTTAAAACACCAAAGTCACAAAAGGTCAAATGTTCCACCAGGTATAATCCTTGTTTTTATGAATGTAGTCTGGTGTGTGTGACAAATTAAAAAAAAAAGTTTTAAAAAAGTTTTAATTTGTATAAGTTTTGCTACATCTGGCATTTTTGTGCAATTTATTGCTCACGGTTTGTTTATCTTAAACATATAAAACATAAACATATCAACTGATGATGTAGAGGTGTATGTATCACATATGATGCACTTGGCGTTAAAGGGTCGACTTACTCATAAAAAGAACAACTCAAAATGATCACATTTATATTTTTCTACATAACGCAGCAACAAAACTTCTGTAAATGTTTTAAGTGTGTGTGTGTGTGTGAGAGAGTGTGTGTGTGTGTGTGTTACCCAGGCAGGCGTTGCGGAGCTCAGGCGGGCTGTAGGAGTTGAGGAGTGTGAGCAGCTTGTGGGCAAAGTCGATCCTCTCCTGCCACTGGATCAGAGCCTGCTTCACATCTGGAGGACGGGACAGAGACACGTTCAGGCCTTCGTATCTAAACCATGCTGTGCTGTGCTGTGCTGTGCTGTGCTGTGCTGTGCTGTGCTGTGCTGTGCTGTGCTGTGCTGTGCTGTGCTGTGCTGTGCTGTGCTGTGCCGCTCACCTTTGCGCTGCAGGTACGGCCGCGTGGCCTTGAGCACCGACAGGAAGATGGAGAGCAGCTCCACCAGGTCTCCGGTGACGTGGCACGCCGTCGCCTCGTGGTACATCATGTGCAGAGTGTTGAAGGACTGCAGAGGACAGAGAGCGCCGGTTATTCACCACATCAGAGCGTCTGCTTACAGTCACAATCTTATTTAATCGACTTTGATAGACTTCAGCATGAAGCATCCAATGTTGGGCTTCATTAAAACCCTTCAGAGGTTCATCTTTAGTACATGAACACAATACGTTTTAAATCCTCCTCTTCCTTTACTTCTTAATGGGTCTTTTCCGTATATCTCATTATTCTGACCATCGTGGAGCATTAATTGTGTTAATAAAAACTAAATAACGTCATTAAAAAACCAAAAACCAGACTGAAACGTAGTTTAAGGAGTAAAAACTTTAGAATATTTGGGGTTTTTTTGTCGAAAAACTGAGATTCTTCTTCAGACTCACGACAAAGAAACTGAGGTGTGAAACATTAGGTTGTGTTTTAAGTAAGGCGGGTCATTAAGGTGGTGTCACAGTGACACTAAACACATTAAATATTAGTCCACTGATTAAAACTAGACTTAAACAGTGATGGTTTAGTCGCCTTAAACCTCATGAGGTTGATTAAATAAGATCTAACATCAGTAAATCTAAGCGGTCAGACTCGCATCACGCCGGCCTGAAGCTACGCTGCTTGTTTCATTTCAACATCTGATGGTTTTTCTGTGTTTGACTTAAGGAGGAGATCCTGATCCTGATCCTGATCCTGATCCCACCTCTGTCATGAGGATGAGTCCTCTGTTGAAGACCACCAGCAGTCGGTCCTCGTCGTTCTCCAGCAGAACCCTGAAGGCACTGAGAGGAACAACGAAACCAGGCGTCAGGATTCAGACAATAAGCCGGACGGACGTCCAGATGTTAAAGACACCTCCTCATCTGCACGTGTGTGTTAGCGTGCGTGTGTGTGTGTGTGTGTGTTAGCGTGTGTGTGTGTGAGACCTGATGAGCGTGGTCCAGCAGGAGCGTCCGTCCAGGCAGCGCAGGTAGCAGCTGATGGTCGTCTTCTTGAACTGTTTGATGTCCTCCAGCTCTTCTTCTCTCATGTCGGCTCGCTGCGCCACGAACAGCTGCATCAGGTTGAACAGCTCCTCCACCGCCTGCAGGGGGCAGCACACACACACACACACACACACACACACACACACACACACACACACACACACACACACACACACACAATACATCATATAATACAATAATAATAATCATCTTTACTTGTACAGCACTATTTAAACTTTAAAACAAAAAAGGGACAAGTCGTAAAATCGTCAGGTTTTAAAAGAAAACAGAATAAAAAAATGTTTGTGTGTCTAAAAATCACTGCAATGGAGGAAACAGGCGTCTTAAGAGTAAAGTAAAACTAAAATGTAAAACGAGGGAGGCTCTCTGACGACTATCTAATTTACAATGCGGCCAAATTAGAATTCAATTAGTCACGTTATATTTTGAACGTCTGATCACAAACTTCGCTGTAAATAATTCATACGTGAACGGGGGTCAGTATTAGTATTAGTTTATATTTACATGTACCACATGACAGCTAGCCCCCACTGTCGTACCTGGGATCAAGCATCCCTTCATTTCATTATATTCATTAAATTTATCATTAAAATTATCATTAAAATTTATCATTAAAATTTATCATTAAAATTATCATTACACGTCTTTAATCAGACCACATCATCCATTCAGACATGTTTTATAAAGAACATTTTAAAGTGTTTTTCTGCCTCCTGTGTCCCGTTTAGCATAAAAGGAGCTCGATTCTCTTCACGGCTTCTGATCACGTGTGCATTTTTTGTAATCAATCAAATTAGAAAGCTGCCGTTTTTAAACTAATTCGATCAGTTTTGCTTTTGTTCAATGTTCTCGGCAGTGGACCTGGATGGAAAACACACCTCCCTGTGAATAAACCTGATCTTGAAACCCCCCAAAAATAAGATTAGCTCATCAAAATGTTATTCTGTGTGCTCATTTAACATCTCCACACCACCACACACCAAAAACACTAACATGAACCAAAAGAACAGTCAGAATCATAAACAGAAGAGCGGCTCCACCCACCCCTGGATACTGGCTGGCGTGCGGCGTCAGGTTCTTGAAGGCCCACTGGATGTTCTGGTGCGAGGCGAGCTGCCGCGTGAAGGCGGGCGACTGCTCGCAGCACATGCGCAGGATGCCGTAGTAGGCGGGCAGCATGCCGCGGTTGAAGAGCACCACCTCCTGGTCGTCGTGGTCGGCCAGGATGTAGTTGAAGGCGATGTTCTTGGTCACCACGGGGTTCTGCACCACCAGGCGCACGTTCTCGGGGCAGTCCACGCACATGTTGTACCAGAAGGACAGCAGCGCCTGCTTGTTGTGGTTGGTGGCGATGGCCGGCTCCGACAGTTTGGGCTGGAGGAGAGACGAGAAACTGACAGTCAGGAACTGCAGCTAACAATCAGCTGATGAAATGAGACATGTTTCATGTTTGTTAGGGCTGTATGTGCCTCTTATTCAGGGTCTTTGTTGTCTGACTTCACTATTCTGCTTGTTTTGTGTCATTTAATCAAACCGAAGGCTCGAACTTTTCTGACAGGTTTGAGTGAAACGTTGTGTTAATGGTGGAGTTTAACATTATTATTATTATTATCTTATTATTATTATTATCATCTTATTATTATTATTATCTTATTATTATTATTATTATTATTATCTTATCATGTGTTTCTGGTTGATTGGAATAATTCTCCTGTAAATATTAATCTCATCGCCAACTAGTTTGGCAGTTGTCGACTCATTTATGCGCTTTTTCAAGCAAAAATACAACAAATTCACAGTTTCAGCTTCTCAAATGTGCAATTTTGCTGCTTTTCTTGGTTGTTTTTTTTTTTTAATATTAGATTTAATATTTTGGGGTTTTGTGGTTTTTACTGTTTTCTAATGTTTTGTAGACCAAATGATAAACAACAAATAGATTATTTGGAGACATAAATAACTGTTAGATGCAGCCCAAATCAAAATGCTGATTAAATTGTTTCTTTAAATGTCTGAGGGAGTGGAAATGTTTCAGCGTGAGGATTAACTGAACTGAGTTCAGAAGCATCTTGTTCTCCTGTCAGAATGATAAAGAAGGACGGACCTGGAAGAGGTTCCAGAGGTCCATGAAGTATCCAGAGAACATGAGCTTCTCCGTCTTGGAGATGAGGCAGTAGGTCATGAAGCTGAAGTACTGCACCAGCTTGGTGGTGCCGTGAACGCTGGCGTCCACGTAGAGCTTGGCGCGGCCCAGCAGCCCCAGCAGCAGGTTGTAGACCTGGTGGAGGACCACGGTGGTGTCGGGCGACAGCGGCAGCTCCCGGGTCGGCAGGTGGAGGGAACGCGTGGAGCGAAACATCTGGCGGAAAGAGTTGCTGGGGATGAGGGAGACGAGGAGGTACGCCGCCGCTGGAGGGAGGAGAGAGAGAGACGGGTTCTGTTTCATTTCATTTTCATTGTCTTTGTTTCTTTCTAAAGGCTCCGTGGGCTCATTCACTCATAGTGACAACAATACCAGGAGGTTCTGGTCCGGTTCTGATGGACTAAGAGGGTTTGTACTATCCTAATAAACTAAAACAAAGATGCAAACGATGAAGTAAAAACAGGGTGAATTGATTTAATCTGGTATAATAATGTCTAATAAATCTTTTATACTCTTATATTTATCTACTGGTGCAAAATAAAGTGACTGAATTTAATTAAAAATAAAAGAGAAAACCAGGTTTATCATATTGTATCACTGTAAACAAGTAATCCATTATTTTCTATATTAGAACACCTCAGAGTGCATTATGGGTGTTTTTACCACAGCCACTCACCAAAGGAAACTTCATTTATATTCATCTATATCTATATTTGGCTGGTGTCGGTTCCTGGTGAATTACATGAGTCATAAGTAATCTGACAATGTGATTAACATAATATTACATTTGTTCAGGCGGCAAATGGAGCCGCCAGTGTAAAGTGAGCAAAGTCCAGCCTGGTAACAACGGATCAAACTACACAAGCAGACAAACCGGAGACGTTTTATCCACTTTACACGAGACCGAAGCAAACAGATGAGCTGGTGGAGCAGACCTGCTGAGGTCGCCCACCTCTGTCTGAGGTCTATAGGACACTCACTGAAACACTTAGGAATTCAAAATGTCAACCCCCGACCATCACTGGTGCTCATTACAAGACTTCTTTTGACTTTAGTGAGTTTTTTCAAAAATAAATTCAATGTTATGGTGAAAATCGAGGTCAGTGAAGTCACCATATGTGGTTTCTTGCCCGTCTGTCATGTCGACTGACTGAGCCTAGTCCCCTAGTTACCTCTGAAGTTCTTTTTTTCATGTTAAACTCAAGTAGAAGAAGGTTATTTCCTTCACTGCCTCTCATTATGCTCAGTCAGGTCACTTTATAATCCACTAGCCCATCTAGACTGGTTTTTAAATCATTCTAACGTCCCTCTTTAAGCTTCAGTCAGGCTTGCTGTGAGCTCCTCTCCAGTCCGATTCAATCACAGGCCGTCGGCGCTCTTACATGTGCGGACTCGGGGGTAGTTGTGGGCCAGCAGGAAGCGCTCCACCCAGTTCTCCATGTTCTGCAGGACCCAGCTGTGGGCCAGCTTGTTCCTGGGGGTCTGGACAGCCAGCCAGTCCAGACACTGAGACGGGTTGTACTCGATCACCTGACGGCACGGACACAAACGCACATGAGACACTGCCGGGAGCGGGAGAGTTAAACCTCCTGCCGTTACTCAGCTCGTTGATCTGCAGCCGCTCGCTGGATGGACGTCAGTGGAGCTACGGGGGAAAGTCTAAAAGAGCTGAAGCTGACTCTGTAGAATAATCTACCAGGAAACTTCCACCTGCAGACACTGACATTTTAGCAGGTGTTTGAACATCACACTCAAGAAACGTTTCATGAACAAAGTAGACATTTCAAACTGGAAAGTTAACTGCTGTGTGCCTTTTTTAATCTCTTATCTTTAGTGAGCTGCAGGACGTCTGTGCAGCCAGTTTGTTCTGGTAAAAAGACCTCTTTTATTTCAAGAGACATTCGGGATTAATATCTTTTCTTCTGAGTGGAAAGTTGCTAAAATAAACTCAAGAAGCAAAAACTATTTTCCCTGATTAACACACAGAACTAAGCTCGGTCCATTATTGTGCTCAAGCATCTAGAAGAAGGTAGAAAATAAGCTGATGGTCCTGACTTCACTGCTGCAAAAACAAAACAAAAATCAATACAAGTGAAGATAAAAGCTTCACTTTAAAGATGTTAGGGCATTAAAACCAGGAGCATTTGAAGGATCTCACCTCCCAGATTCTCTGGAGGATGTAGGAGGCGAAGGAGGGCATCCCCGGCGGCCCGCCAGCAAACTCCATCAACATGGTGAGCAGCTTGAAGAAAGGGTTGGCAGCCTGCCGGAGGGAGGAGGAGAAACATGAGAACATTAACTGTTGATGAGGCACAGAAGACGACTGATGTGTTTTCAGAGCTCCATCTCTGTCCTGCTTACCTCCGGAGTCAGCTTTGCGATGGAGGTGAAGAGCATCGACACAATCTGTCAGGACAAGAGTCGCACGTCAGTTTTAAGAGAAGTTATTTTTTTAGTTTTACTGCTGTTTGTCTCTGTGCCACTAAAAAAGAAAATCAATAAAACAGCAAGAACAGTAAGATGTAATATGACAACTGTGAACTCTGAGGTTTTGTCATTTAAATCTGGAAGTTAAACTGTTTTAAAAGAGCCGAAACATTTTATACTTTTAAAGTATCTCACTATTTCTGTGTACGTTTATTAGGCAGAAGAAACATCCAAACACAAACTTTTCCACAAAATTTCTCCTCAAATAACATCTGAATAATAAAGTCTAAAGAAAAGTAAAACAGGATAATATATCCATTTCCTCTTTTACTGTTTAGAACACTAAATGTTAGTTACATGAAACATTCAAGACGTCCAAAGTTTGAATCTTAAAGTGTATAAAATGACCAAATGATTGCAGACATGATTCCTTCTTCCTTCAAACATGCTGGTGAATGATAAAAACTGCCTCATCGTCAAAAAAAAAAACAATCAAAGCAAAGCAAAATGTACCAGGTCGGTTGTTCTCATTTCAAAGAACGACATCACTCGACTGCTTTTTGTTGTTGAAAAATCAAACCAACCAGTTCAGAGTAAAACAACGACAGCAATAACTCCTTAAATCAGTGAGTTGCAGTGAAAAGGCAGCAGTTAAACTGTATTTCACACTATGATGGTTAATTAGCAGAAGCACTCACATCCAGACACAATAAATCTGAGATGCCGGACAGAATCAATGGGGGGAAACAGAAAAATATTAATTAATTTCACATCAGTTTGGCATCTTAGGGAAAGGTGTGAATCAGAGTAATGAGTACATTTAGGCACAACCGTGAGTGCTTGTGATGAACCTACGTGCTCGGCCAGGCGGTTGTTATAGCGACAGAGGCTGAAGATGAGGTTGCAGGTCTGCCTGATGTTGATGCCGTCTCTGATGTGCTGGAAGAGGAAGGGGAAGCCTTTCCCGCCGGTCAGCGCCGCCATGTCGCTCTGGGACAGAGTCAGATGTCTGGAGGAGCAGAGAGCGAGCGTGTGAATCCTAAAAACTCAAACATCAACACTGTTCCAGCACCACACGTGTTTTTTCTGCTCTCGTACCTCTCGGAGCGCGACTGCTCCACCAGCAGGGCGATGAGAGCGATCATCTTCTCCAGAGCTGCGGGGCGATACTTCTCCTCCGCCAGAGACAAGATGTCTTCCTCCTCGTCCTCCTCCTCGCCCTCCTCCTCCGACAGCACCTCCACCTGAGGCTGAGGGACGACACTCGTCGTTCACTCCACATGTACAGATCACTAATCCAGAGGGCTACGGGCTCACACGTCACATTTAACGAGCAACAAATGGAGGAAGTGAGCGTCAAACCTCAAATCAGTGTGTTAACTTACATTTTCAGGGCCTTTGGTTCCCATGTAGAAATGCACCATGATGGAAATGGCTTGTAGTGACAATAAGAACTGACTCTGGAGACACACAAAGACAAATCATTTACAGCAACTACTTAAAAAAAAACATCTGAATTACAGGTAGAGACAACTGAATCCTAGTTATCCTTTTAAAGCACATCTGAAGAGCATCTTTTTTAACAGAGCGCTCATGTGTCTTAATAATAACTCGTGTCTGTCCCTTTAAGAAACGGAGCCAGCTTTTAGTTACGCAGGGTTTATGGGAAATGTTGTTTTTCAGCGCTCTCCGCCTGCTGTGGTCTGTAAGAAAGGTTCTAGAGTTGCTTCAGTAGCTCTGAGTGCATGAAAAGGATGAATTAGACACTCGCACTTAGAGCACAAGTGGTAGTTCCCTGTTTTCCAGCCATCTTGGAAGCTGACGAGTTTCATCACAAGCCAGAAGTGAAGGGTTGTTTTTACGGTTATTTACTTTCTATTCTCATCTATTTTAGTTTTAGTTTAATATTTATGTTATGTTATCATATTATGTTTATTTATTTATTTCAGGCTGAGAAATAAAGCTTTTAGTGAACGCTGACGTTTCTATCGAGTTATTTTTAGAGGGTGTAGAAGAAGACCGACCTCCTCCTCTCCCATCTTGGCGAACTCGTAGAGAAAGGCGAAGTACTCCGTCAGGTGTTTGCTGTGGGGCTTGACGCCGTGCTCCATGATGGACAGGAGGGTCTTGACGAAGCGAGTGACGCAGGACCGGCTGCCGATGTCCTCCACCGGACCGTCCATGTCGTCGGAGCTGAAACAGGAGGAAAGGTGAACAGGATGCAGGTGGTTTTCTCTGGACAATAATCCAGCCCGACACATTCTAGCTACAAACTGCCGCCTTAAATGCATTTTCCACTGATGTCACTGATGTGGAGCCACCAATCTTTCTCAGAGTCCAGACTGAAGGACACACTGAGTGACACACGGCTCCTGATTGGATCTCTGTCGCCACCCGATACCACGGACACAACACTGGGTTTGTGCTGCACACATCTAGTGGCACAATCACACTGACTGACTGCATTCATCCTTGAATTTGATGAGCTAAAAACATCTAAGTTAGATTTAAATGTACGTTTTCAGGCTGAGGGAAGCTGTAAGGACTCATCTCACTAACAACTGAATATTAAATATTTTCCATCCCTTCGGTCACTTTAAATCTAAACATCAAGCAGCTTGAGCTCTGATGGTGGAGCACTGAACAGCCGTACCCGTCCTCCATGCCGGGCTGCAGGTAGAGGTGAGCGTGAACCGGACGCAGCCTCTGGATGACATGAATACACAACCTCTGGAACATCTGGAAGACAGAGACAGGACGTGATTTGAAGAAAGAACTTATTAGAAACCTGTGGGGGGAGAAACGAGGCCGATAAGAGTGGGACAGGTGACCTGATGAATATTTGTTTGCTGTTTTGACTTCCCCTTGTACACTGAACCACTAACTACCTGAACCCCCCAATACAGGAGTGAAGTGATCTAGTAAATCACATTTGTGTTTTGGAAAAGTTCCTTTTTTTTGTCTTCTTCTCCAGAAAAATGTGTTAAATTAAGTTTGTGGATCAAAACCTCATTGTGTTTTACTATGTTTTCTCTCAAATCTCCTCCTGATGCACTTTATGGTTCATGTGCACCAAAGGATCTTCAGCATTGGAGAAAAAAAAAAAGAGAACTGCTTTTGTCCTGATCTACTGGAATCAATACCGCTGTCCCAAAATAATTATTAAAAACACAGAAGAGGAAAAGTGGGACAGATTAGATTACAGTGAAGTTACATCAGATGAAGATCAATGAACTCACCTGTCTGACGATCTGATTGGGGCACTTTATGAGGATCTGCATCGGCCACCAGTTGTCGTCGGCCATCCGATCCAAAAACCACTGAAACAGGAAAACAGCTCATCAGCGAACACGTTACCAACATGAGTTTATACAAGTCAGAAGTATAAAATCAGCAAATAAACTTTGCTAAACACATCTAATAATAATAATAATAATAATTCCAAGTGGCAGAAAGCGACATTAATTAAATTACGTTTAGTTTTCAGGAGGTTTTAATCAAAACATGAAGATTTTCATGTCGTTATTAAACGCCACAAGACTTGGAGCAACTTAAATCTAAATGTGTGTGTATAAAGTTCCTTCTAAAGCTTTCAGACAAATTCAACATCTTTATTTAGCATAAAAACACCAAACTTAACTATGATTTAAAAAAAATAATCATCATTATTAGGAGCTAATCATTGCATCTCAAATAACCTGAACTATGTCATAAGAGCAGAGGAAGCTTCTTGGATAAAACAACACGAGCTGTGAGAAAACATCAAAAACCGACAACACGGAGGGAAAATAAGTGTGAAAGCCGAGATCGAACCTCGCAGGCAGCCTGGCTGTTGTTGAACTGTTTGGTCAGGAGCTCGATCCACTGCAGCATGGTGGGCTGGAGGAGGAAACACGGCCGTCAGTTTGTGCGACTGCTGTCAGAAACTACGTTATTTCCTACGAGGAGGAGTGTGAGCGTGCGTTACCTTCTCCTTAGAGTGGATGAAAGTCTCCAGGACAAACGACGTGCTGAGCTGCACAGACAACAAACATTCACAGAGAAGACATGAACTTTTAGGGCTTTGTTGTGTTCAGGGACTGAATTTAGAGAGAAAAAGAACTTTAGACAGAACTAAAAACTGAAAGTTGGGAAACAAACAAGTCGCCTTCGGTCGTTTTAAACGTGACATGAAAACCTTCATGTCAGTCTAATAACTATTACTGTCATAAGTCATTTGTACTTTAAAATTAAATAGACATATTGTTGACGTATCTATGACAACAGGTCAAAGATGTTGAATTTATAGAAATAAATCAGAGAAAAGCAGCTAATTCTCCAATTTGAAGCAAAAACCAGAGAATTTCTGCACAAAAAGGATTATCACTACTTCTAAGAACCCTCAAGCAGTCAGAGGCATCTTTTATCATTATTAATATTATTAAAAAAATATTACTATTAATAAAATTTAAATGCTAATTTTGCCCCTCAAACTTCTTTTTAGTAAAAGCTGCCTGAACCTGTAGGATCTCTCACCTTGGCGGTCATGAGGGAGACGGCTTTAGGGTCTGGCAGCGTGCTCGGGATGCTGCTGCAGAGCTGCCACATGAAACTGGAAGAAGGGAAAGACAAACATAAGCAGCCGCTGAAGGTGGGAAGCGACTATAACGACGGCTAATAGATCCGATACCCACCCGAAGTAGGTGTGTTCAAATATGTTCTTATCCTGGAGAAACTGCATGTTGTCGTGCCAGATCCACTACAAGAGACGCAGACACCACAGTTTAGACTCACGTAAATGTACGAACGTCATTCAAAGTTAAACGGCAAGAAGAGTCAAAGTACCTCCAGCAGATCAGGAGAGACGTCAAAGCTGAAGTCCTTCCCGTTCTCCTCCTCCAGCTCCACTCGCTTGTAGAAGAGCATGTAGGCACTGTGTGTCTGCAGAGCCAATCAGGACTGTGTTATTACCTCCGAGACCAAACGTGGGCGTGAAACATAAGACCAGATGGTTTTTAAAAAAAAAGCCTTCTCACCTTCTCAAAAGAAAAATCCATGAACTTGTCAGTGACGGAGTCGTAGGTTTTGGTCTGAAAGATAAAAATAAATAACCGTCAGTGGAACCGAAGCGACCGGAGAGTTGATGTTTGAATATTTTCAGCTCGTACCGTCATTTCTCCGCCGAAGCACTCGGACGCCAGCTGGGCCGAGTCGAAGGGCTTCACCTCGGCGTCGTTGAACAGGTACCTGTGGGGAAGCTCAGCGTGTCACACTCACTGATTTCTGGGTAACGAAGTCCATAAAACATCATCATCGTCGCTCTGCCCTCACCACTTGTTGTTCTTGTAGGCGTGCGGGTTGACGATGTCTCTGATGAAGCTGTAGTAATGGCCGCCGTCTGCCGTGCCCGTGTGCACCGTCACGCCGATGAGGTCGTACTCGTAGCTCTCGGTGACTTTCGACTCGCTCTCTTCCCGAAAACCTGCAGCGCATGGCCGACACCGCTCAGACACTCAACCACACTACACCCACCCCCACAAGTGCTCCTGTATTTGTCCTCTGTTTCATATTTCAGTGTGTTCGGCTTTTTCGTGACGGTTGGACGAACCCTCTTTGCGCTCTCCTTTGCCCATGAGGAAGTCCTCGGTGTAGGGCGTCATGTCGAGGCGCAGCGGGAAGGAGAAGTGGGTGTTGACCTTCTCCTTCATCATCGTCACCATGTTGAAGGTGTACCTCATGGTGTTGAAACTCAGGATGCGCGGCAGCTTTTTGAAACACGCCCTGTGGGAGCAGAGAGGGAGGGAGATTAAAGGGTTCGTCCGGCTGCAACATTTCTACGAGAGGCTTTTATTTCTTCCCCTCGTGTATTTCGATTTATTCCCACCTTTTCTCTGCGCGGACCTTCTTGCCGCACTGCGAGCACGTGTACATGTTGTCGCCCTCCAGAGTGTCCTTGATGGTCACCTCGTCCAGAGACTCCTGAAGAAAAAACAGCACAAACAAACAGTTAAGAACTATTTTTTAATGCGGGAAAAGGCTGAATATCTAACAGATATATTGGAGATGATGCCAGTGGGGGGGAGAAGTACTGTGATACTATATAATACTCCAGCACATCTGATCTAAACTATGAGAAGCACAAGTTCTCATTCTGCTGTAAATGTTCCCGTCAGTGTTGTTTATTCTATCTGATATTTCTGGTTTAATACCACGGCCGCATCGATGTGTTGCTGTAGACCAGGGGTGCACAATACGTCGTCCAGTATATATCTACTAAAGAAGGGATATTCTGGGATGGGGAACAGGACAGGAAGGGAGATTAGACTCCATTCAGAGCAGTTCCTCTGGTCACTGTGTGTAATATTCTAATATATTCTAATATATTCTAATATATTAGAATATATTGTGTGCATCAGTTTTTATGTGTAACACCAGGAGTTACAGTAGCTGCAGTTATGCAGTGTACACCAACACATCGTAAACTATATCAATAAATAGATGTTTAGCATTTTTAATGTAGGTAGATCATTTTGACCTGCTCATTTTAAAAGTAGCTCGCGAGCCGAAAAAGTGTGGACACGCCTGCTGTAGACGATTGAGCTCATTTTAACTCTTTCACTTCCTGCTAGGTAGTTTAATCTTCAGCAAAGCATCATGGGATATAGGACAGCTTCTTCGTCCTTCAGCTTATCGCAACTATTCACAATCAACACACGTGGAGATGTAATCTGTAACTAAAGCTGTGAGGCAGATGTGGTGGAGTAAAAACTACAATACCCACCTCAGATGTGGAGCAGAAGAAGTGTGTAGGTGCATAAAATGGAAATATTCAAGTAAAGAGCAGTGCTGTGTGCTCAGTAACGCTCAGACTCACATAGATGTTCTTCATATCCGCCACTTGACATCTGACTGTATAAAACTCCTCCGCCGTCTGACTGACGTGGTCGCAGTCCTGCAGGCCGGAAAACACAAAGTGTCCCTTGAATTAAACCACTACGACTACAAGTCCTACTTTACTGCCAGTTACATACAGCAAAACCTTAAAAACAAAGACGAAGCTCTATGAAGAATAAAGATGAAAGTGCACCAGTAAAAAGAATAATCAAAGCTTGTATTTAAACATAACGGAGACGATGTTTGGAGCTCCTCGGTTTCTCTTAATGTTTAACTGTGATATTTTCTCATTTCAGATCAAATCAAACTCACCAGAGAGACGACGTTGTTGGTGATGACGCCTCCAAACAGAGTCTTCACGGTGTTTTTCTGTCAGGACACATGAGGACATGTTTCATTCACACTTTCATCAACACTTGATGTAAAACCAGGATTCCTGCTGTCACACGTGTCACTTTCATTATTATCACCAACATCTGACAGACCTGCTGCTTCATGGAACGTTTCTTATACATCTTATTCACACGTGTCGTTATGGTTTAAACATTTAATGCTTTTAAATATTAAAGTTTGGGGATTTTAAAAAAAATAAAGAATTAAATATGAAGTTTGTTTTAGTCCTGAAAATGAAAAAAAAAAGTTTTCCAACTCCGTTTGCTAAATTCTCCGAGGTGTGTGTGTGTGTGTGTGTGTGTGTGTGTGTGTGTGTGTGTGTGTGTGTGTGTGTGTGTGTGTGTGTGTGTGTGTGTGTGTGTGTGTGTGTGTGTACCAGCTCCTGGGACATCTCCTCTATCTTGGTGATGAGGTCGGTGAAGAACTCCGTCATGTCTTTCTGCTCCCCGGTGTTCAGAGGCTGTTTGTCCATCGTGTAGGTTTTACAGAACGGCCGAGGGTTGTAGGCTTTCCTCTCACTCTCCTGAGAGGAGGAGGAGGAGGAAGAGCAGGAGGAGGAGGAGCAGGTGGAGGAGGAAGAGCAGGAGGAGGATCAGGAGGAGGATCAGGAGGAAGAGGAGGAGGAGCAGGTGGAGGATCAGGAGGAGGATCAGGAGGAGCAGGTGGAGGATCAGGAGGAGGATCAGGAGGAAGAGGAGGAGGAGCAGGTGGAGGATCAGGAGGAGGATCAGGAGGAGCAGGTGGAGGATCAGGAGGAAGATCAGGAGGAAGAGGAGGAGGAGCAGGTGGAGGAGGAAGAGCAGGAGGAGGATCAGGAGGAGGATCAAGAGGAGCAGGTGGAGGAGGAAGAGGAGGAGGAAGAGCAGGAGGAGGATCAGGAGGAAGATCAGGAGGAGCAGGTGGAGGATCAGGAGGAAGATCAGGAGGAAGAGGAGGAGGAGCAGGTGGAGGAGGAAGAGGAGGAGGAAGAGCAGGAGGAGGATCAGGAGGAAGAGCAGGAGGAGGAAGATCAGGAGGAAGAGCAGGAGGAGCAGGAAGAGGAGGATGAGGAGCAGGAGGAGGAGGATCAGGAGGAAGAGGAGGAGGAGGAGCAGGTGGAGGATCAGGATGAGGAGGAGGAGGAGGAAACATTGAGAAGGTGTACCAGCTGTGTGGTTGAACAGAACTCAGTCTAACTGTCACACAGCAAAGGTTTGTTTGTTTCTTAAAGCGACAGAGAAATGTTTTAACGGCCAAATCAGAATTGTGCTTTTGAGGTTCATAACTAATCTCATCTAATCTAATTCTTCCTCCTTAACCCAGTCTGACTGTATGTGGACTGACACAACCGTCATTTATCATCAGGAGACGTTAAAGAGTCGCCTACATCACTGGATCACATCACTGATCAGCACCAGGACAACGTGATGAACCTGAGGAGGCTACGAATGGAGCCACGAGTGTACGAGTCGGCGTCAGAGACGACAAGAAACGGCGCCGATTTGGCGACTGGATTTGAAGCGGACGACAGACGTCTAACCGTCAGTCCCACCTGTGGAAATATCCCACCTGCAGAGCTGTGTCACTGACTGTGGTGCTGCCACACTCGCTCTCGTCAGGTTTGACTCAGGAGTCACTTGCTCCACCTAGTGGTGGAATCTGGTATTACTTTTAACCAGCGTTTGGCTAAAGATCAAACTGGTTCTTCAGAAGAGCCCGACTCTACTCAGTCACTCTATTTTCATCTTCACGGAGCCTCCGTGGATCTGAAGCAGACTGTCACAACATTTTACGTACAAATCCAGATGTTAAAATGAGTCTGTGCTGTTTTCTGCTTTTAGCCAAGTGATTGTTGGAGAATGATTATTAGTACAGACGGACGTATAAATGTACAACTCACCATGAGATATGTGAACATCTTCTGCAGCTCCAGCAGTGTGGTCTTGTGTTTGATATCCTCAGCGTACTGCACACACACACACACACACACACACACACACACACACACACACACACACACACACACACACACACACACACACACACACACACACACACACACACACACACACACACACACACACACACACACACACACACACACACACACACACACACACACACAGGATGAGTACTGCTCTGAATCGTCCTGCTGCCCTCTGCCCTCACTTTGTCTTGCAGGTACTGACCTTGGCGGTGAAGACGGCCTGGCGGGCCTCGGGGATCATGTAGAGCTGCTGGATGGTGGAGGCCAGGTAACAGGTGGCTCCCAGGTTAGTCAGACCCACGAAGCGGCACTCGGCCCGGACGTCGTCATGGGGCCAGTAGTCCCACTTGTACGGAGCGTGAGAGGCTACGGGAAGAGAACAACCGGGAGGCTTTTAACGTCTGTGACGACTTTCCTCACCTCCACGGAGCCTTTTTAAACTGGCTGCTGTAGTTTTAACATTTGAGTGACTGGTTAGAAATAATTCTGTTTAAATTTCAGCCCAACACGTGGTGTTTTTTATATTTTCTGAAGACAAGAAGGTTCTAAAGTAAGATTTCTGAGCATTTATGCAACGGTGCACACTGAGCACACTATAAACCTCAGCTAACTATCTTGACACATTATTTACTCTCTGAAGATTTGCTTCCATGTTGCGGCAGCTTTCTAAATACTGAGGAAAAGCATGAATCTCTGTTTTGTAACCATCACTGGTTCAGATCTTGTGATTGGACGGGGGAGAGAGAGAGTCAACATGGCCGCCAGCCATTCACCAAAACACTTCAGGAAGTCCTATATGCAGCTGAAGGTAGATAAACACACTTTATAATAAGTGTCCAACAGTTACAGTGGTTCTTGATGAGTTATAAGAACAGGTGACGGCTCGCTGACTTGACGTACGGCACTACATACGCCGCTAGCTGATACATTATACGATAGGGGGCGCTAGAAGGCTGGTGGTCCTCGTGTTGAAGCACATTTCCTGTGTAGTTAATTTGCTGTATAAGATGTGTCAGTCTGTCCAGCGTTTGTCCCACCAGAGGGACGACGCCTCACAGAAGCAGACTGAAGTCACTGTAGCAGAGCTCAAATTGAGCCAGATCATCGTCCCAGAGGACTTCTGGCACAGAGTGTAGCCTGCAGAGGAGTTATCTTCTAAAACTCAAGTGGAAATTGGACCCACATTCATCAGACGGACAAAGGAATAATGATGTTGCTTAATGACTGGTGGAAGTGTTTAAAAGTGTTTAAAAGTCCGTTATTCTGCAGTATTTCTACGTGTAAGTCATATGATTCACCACATGGATGCAGTATTCCTCACCTTGCATGTGCTGTGACATGACCCAGTTGTGGAGCAGCCGGTAGTTCTCCACCGAGCCCTTCACCGTCTCCACCAGCAGGTCGTAGGCGGCGGCCCGGGCGGCGTGGGACTTGCATTTGGGCTGAGCTCGGTCGGCCAGGCTGGGCAGGAGGAAGAGGAGGTTGTGGACGTCCCTCAGGAACTCCTGACCCTCGCGGGAGAACTTGAAGGGCGGCTTGTGTTTGAGCACGCTGGTGGCGAGACGCAGGAGGCCCGTCAGCCCGTCGTCCTCGATCGTCCCGTCCTGCTGGTCCAGGATCTCGCGGCTGGCAGAGAAAGCAACACGGAGGTCAGGACGGCCTGGTGTTACACTTCCACACTCAACAACAAGACAGAAGTCTACTTGCAGCCTTTTATTTCAGCCACCATTTGTAACGGCAGAACGTGCAGGATTAGGACTGTGTGTCTGTATCTGCAGAGACTCTGCTGCTCTCCGCCTGGATTCTCTGATTTCATCATTATTTTGCTGAGCTCGGGACGTTTCTGTTTGGGCTTCTTTGGGCTGTGTGAGGTCGGGACTCTATGAAAGGAGAAAGAGCAGGTCGGCTGTCTGTGTAGCTTCAGTCACTCCTGAGCTCACTCGACCGTGAGGGAAGCACAGACAAAGATTCCTGGGACTTAAACTTCCAGGTTCTTTGGTGGAGACGCATCTTAAATCTAATAATAAGGGACACTGCATTTTTTTCCCTGTGTGAATTTTGTTTTCTGTATATTTAAACTTGCAAGGTTTTGTGTTATTTTGTACATTTTTCATTCAATTTATTATTTTTGCTGTTTTCCTTGATTTACATCAAGTGTTTTTTTGTTTCAATACAGTTGATAAAAAGGAATTTGAGTTTGTTTCATTGGTTTTCCTCCAGCTCCATAGCCGTACCTTAACCAGCCCTGTTCTTTAGTTGATGATGTATTTATGATTTAATTGTGTATATATATATATTTACATTTATAAGTAATATACACAGTTAATTTCATTTATAATATTTCATCATATGTGGTACACAACAGTTCAGCCAGATTATCTAAACCGCTTTATGTTGCAACTACTTAGTGACACAGCTGCGTTCCCAAATCAACTCGGTGGGCAATGTTATTATTCCAGACAGACACAACCTGTGATAACCTGTAAATCAATGAAATATAAAGCACCTTGAGTCTACTGTTTCATGAACGGTTTCTGGATCATTTAAAATAAAACCAGAATGTTCAGGACGATCAAACCTATCACACAAACCTGTCTCAAAATAAAATAAAAAATAAAAAAAACACGTACAAGGTCCCTCAGAAGTTTCCCCAAAAAGTGCATCATTGCACCAGATGACAACAGAGTGCGTCTAAACCTTCTGTACTCAGTGTGAGAGTGTCTGACCTCCGTATGCAGTCGGCGAGGTGTCGGGCGAGGGCGTCCAGGTCCAGCAGGGTGGTCTGCATCGAGCCGGCCAGCGACAGAGAGGGAGAGACCTTCTGTGAGTTCAAACAGACCGATACTAGCAACCGTTCAATAAAACACCACAGCGACACTGCCGACCGCTCAACAAACGGGATCTTTCAGCTGTCTACAGATCAATGCGATCATCGGTACTGTGGTACTGTGGTGTGCGGCTCCCACCTGGCTGGCGTCCTTCACGTGGATGTTGTCGATGAGTTTGCAGAGCAGCCAGAAGTATTCCTTACAGCCCGTCCTGAGCAGGGGCTCCTCCTCATAGTCCTCCACCTGAGAGTCACACACAGACACCTGTAAATACTCAACACCGGATCTAAAGTTATACTAATGAAATCAGCTTTGCAAATCTTTTATGAAGAGGAAATCGCACTGAACACATTTGTTTAACCTCAAGGTCAAATGTAAGATTCCCTGATTTTTACATGAAAGTTTAACAAAAGTTTAAAAAAATCATTCTAAACACACTTTCGATCATATATATCTATATCTATATCTCTCTATATCTATCTATCTATCTATCTATCTATCTATCTATCTCAGACTCTTTTGTGTTTCTGTCGTCTTTTCATCCTTGTAGTTGTCATTTTATACCCAAAGCTCCTGAAACTTATGCTTTCCTTTCCTTTCCTGGTCGGTTCAGACCCAACAAAAGAGCCCCCATACTTCATTTCATCCTCTTAATTCCATGACCGAGGAGCAAACTGAACATTGAAAACTGTGTATTTGCCCTTTTATTCAGTGTGTGTGTGTCCCAGTCTGTCCGGCATTGATCCCACCAGAGGGACAACATCTACGAGACAAACCGGTGTCACTGTAGCAGAGCTCAAATTGAGTCAGATCACTGCCCCCGAGGACTTCTGACACAGAGTGTAGCCTGCAGATCAGTTTCCTCTGTGTGTGTGTATGTGTGTGAGAAAAAGAAAGAGATGTATGTGTGTGTGTGTGTGTGTGTGTGTGTGTGTGTGTGTGTGTCGTACCCTCAGTGGTTTGAGGGCCTGAGCGTCAGGCAGGAACTTGAGCAGCGTGGAGGCGGCGAGCAGCAGAAAGGACCTGTTGATGGACTCTCCTCCCTCCAGGCCAGAGAGAGAGAGCTTGTAGAGGCCGTTACAGGCCTCGTGTCTCACAGCCGGCTGAAAACAACAACAACAACAACAACAACACGTGATACGACAAACTCAGTTCAGTTTGATTCTTAGCTCTGCACCACAGATGAAGTCTACCTGCTGCTAACGCTTTGTTGCAAGCGTGGAAGTTTCACTCTCAGTTCCTGTAACCTGAATTGTTTCTTGCCTGTGTTTTCAAGCTGTTTCATCACAGAACACAGAAGTCGCTGTCAGTCTTGTGACTTCAGAGTTTTAAAAGGTTAGTTTGGATTCAGTCTGTGACATTGGTCCTGTGTCCTGTTCTCTAAAATCCCTGTTTTAGTGAATGGAGTCTGGTGTGTGTGCTGTTTGTGGTTAAACCAAAAGGATCTTCCAGGTCTCTCTCTGTAGGGATCCTTTCCATGATGCTGTCACACACTTAGAATAACACTCTGAGCCTGTCAGTGGATCAAACAAGCTCTTTTAGTGGACCTACTGTGATCAGGTGCAGTTGTCCCAAAGGATTATACATTACAGCCGTTTCTGTATAACTACCAATCATTTCAAAATATGTGAAAACAGTGCCCAGATTTATATTCCTTTAGAGGAATATCTCAACATTTCCCTTATTTGCCTTCTTGTAATACCACTCTCTTATCTGTCACTTAGCTTAGCCAACCTCAAAGGGGGGAAACAGGCAGCCAGGCTATAACCAGCTCCTTAATGAACACGTTCCATCTTGTGTCTTTAACAGATCGATATTAGTATGGATTAAGCAACTAAAATACCACACGGCGTGACGTGTTAATTAGTGAACTTCAGCCGTATGTAGGTAGATTTAGTTCCTCAAATCCTCGGTTGCTTTCACTGTAAACGTGTGAGGGAGCTGTGGATGTTTGCACCGGCTCACCTCGGGCACCAGCAGGGTGAGTTTCTTCAGCCAGTCGTGAAGGTGGTCGCTGTCGGCCAGACTGGACTTGACTGTGGAGGAGCAGTGAGCCCAGCTCACCAGCAGCCACATGGAGTAGTGAGTCACTAGTGAGGAAGAAACATCACCGTCATGTCAACAGCCTCCACTTTCTTCATCACATCTGTTCTTTCTCTTTATTGTTTTAGAGGAGAGATGGTTTCTTTATTCCATTTCCCTTCTTTCCTTCAGACGTTCATCGCTGATGGTCATGTGGAAACACAAATCTTAATGGATATCATTTCAAATACGCTCTCACCTTCGTGACGAGACCTGTGGTCAGACTGAGCCTTAAGAACTCTGTTGGATGAAGAACACAACATGTAAATTATCTTTATTCCTTTAGCAAGTCAAACGTATAATTTCCTAGAAAAAAATAAATAATTTTAAACACTTTTTAGCATCTCTGTCGTCTACTTGACCTTTAATTATCATTCTGTAACCAAAGCTCCTTGAATTTGACACTTTACTGAGTTGTTGAGGTGAAATGGGTGCTGAAATTTCATGTTATATCAAATGAGGATGGAAAGTTTAGAAAAAAAAACATTGCTTTGGTGATTTTTTTTTTTTCAGATGCAGAAAATTCACTGATTTTCCACCATTGCCTCAATAATTCAGTGACTGTAACAGACTATTCTTTCTCCCAGGACCCCTGGACAACCTGGACTTCAATACCACAGGTATATTTTTGCGCTGCTGCGTTTGGTCACCTGTGTGCGAGGTTGTCGTAGGTGTAGGCCACGTTGATCAGGCGCTGGATGAGGTTGGTGCCCTGCACGAGGCTGAGAAACACCTGCAAAACAACACACTCGTCAGCTGATGCCAGAGCGTCCAAGATGATCGCCGCTGCCTCGACAGTCTGATGTTCCGCACCTCGGTCAGCCGTGGGATGTGCAGGCCTTTCCCGTGCTCTACGGTGGACTTGCGGGATTTTCCCGGCCACGCCCGCTTGCGTTGGCTGTCGGCGAGGCCCGACCAGGAGAAGACGTCGTGGTAGGCCAGGTCCAGGTCTGCGGGGTCCACCGCAAACTGGCAGATCAGCTTCAGCAGGCAGGCCAGGCAGTCCAGCAGCCACTGAGGAGGAGACACACACCAGAATGAAAACCATACAAGTAGCTGTGAGACGACACGCATCGCCGTCCACGACTCCAATAACTCTTTACGCTCCGATTATGAAAATATGTAAAGGAGCCAAAACCACCTCAAGTTCTAATTCTTTGCACTTTCCCTTAAAATTTTCACTGAGAGGAACTGAAGCTGCAGTCAAATCGCCTTTCATGCTCTTAACCAAGTGAAATGACACAAAGGATTTAAGCGGGCCAGTGTGTTCTTCACATAATCATGTGTGAGGGCAGTAGGATTCTGTGTCCTCATGAATTCTCCTTCACATCTTTCAAGAAGGAGCGTTTAGTCTCTCTCACCACAGTCCAGGACTCCTGGTCTTTGGGCTCCAGGATGCCTGAGTTGAAGATCTCCAGGAGCAGCTGCAGACCTCCAGAGGACACAAACTACAGGGAACAAAGAGAAAGAATAAATCAAACTATGACTGTTTGGAATTTTCTGTGTTTTTTTTTTTGCTTTTGTAAACATAAATACTCTAAAATGTTGTGGTTTTATTTCCATCTTTAAAGGATAACTCAGTTCTTTTTCAAATTAGCCCCATTTTACATATTTTGGCTTCGAAACGAGTGGTAGATACAAAAACGTATGGAATGTGCGCAGCAGATCGCCGCAGAAGGCAGCCGAGAACAGGCTGCAAACAAGCTCCAATGGCTGCAACATAATCCTTTGATCAGACAACTGCACCCAGTGTCCACTTAGAGTGGTTATATTAGTGACTGACAACATTACAGAAAGGGGCCCTACAGACACAGGCCTGTAAGATCCTTTTGGTGTAACCAGAAACAACTGTTCTACTATTCAAACCCACCAGACTCAGTTGGCAAAAACAGTCATTTTACTTCTCAGAGCACAGGAGTGGCTGGTCTGCTGCTGCCTCAATCAGGTCGTTTATTTGTGTTGTTATGTGCTCCCTGAATATTGTGTTGGATCAGAACTAAAGCTTTAAAACACAAAAGTCACACAATAACACAAACAAACTAAGCGATCGAAGCAGCAGCAGCCCAGCAACTAACCACAGAAAATTACTGTTTTTCTCAATGGAGTCTGGTGAACTTGAACTGAGCAATACGCTGGCTCCTCCAGGTCTCTCTCTGTAGGGATCCTGTTCATAATGCTGTCAGACACTTAGAATAACAAGCGGAGAAAACAAGCACTTTTAGTGGACACACAGGAGCACACTGCAGGCTAACAGCTGAGGCAACCTGCTGGACCTACCAGTTAACATTTAACAACCACTTAAATTTGAAAGACTGTGATTGTCAGAAAGCCAATAAAGAGGAAAAAGTTTCCCTAGATGTGTTGTACCTTGCAGCTCCAGGTGTTCTTGCTGTTTTCTATCTGATCCTCGCTGGAGTCATCAGAGTCTGGATACAGGTCGCTGTAGCTGCCCTGGAAACACACACGACATGTACAAACAAGTCTGAGAGAGCAGCCCAGTGCATTGTGGTTGTGTGTGTGAGACTGATCATATAGCCAGTATTTAATGCATCAATATTCAACTTGATAAAAGCTTTTAATATGAACTCTGTTGTTCAGGACATACGGATAAGTGCATTTTTATAAAATTTAAGTTGGTTTTAAACACATTTATTAGCAAAAATTAGCTTAAATAGGCCCTAATCTTGAAAAATGTTCACGTTTCTTGTCTTTTCTGCTTATTCTGCCTTCACATTGTACAAAAAAAAAAAACAAATGACATGAGCAGACATCACAAGCTGCATGTGTGTGGGGACATCTTCTTCAGAGTAAAACCTAGCGTGTGTTCTCACAGTGGACTCCCGGTGGATGCGTCGGTTGGGTTTGCCCAGAGCCTCGATGATCTCCAGAGCGTACAGCAGCTTGTGGGGACTTTTAATCCTCAGCAGCTCCTTCCAGCACAGACCCTCCCCATTCTACAAACACACACACACACACACACACACACATGCAACACTTTGAATTTGTGTCCACATGCTCCTCCTGTAGGTTTAGAAACTGATCTGTGCGCTGTGGTCTGGTGAGTGTGGCGACTGACCGTGTCGTCTGAGATGTTCTGGAAGGCCTGCAGCATCTTGGGACATGTAGGAAGCAGCATCAGCAGCTCCCAAACGCGACGAGACAGATTCTCTGCGTGGAGATGAAGCTCCTCACACCGCAAACTCTACACACACACACACACACACACAAAACATCCTTTTATCTTATCGCTCTACACGTCGAGTGTGACGTGTGAGGGGGAGCGAGAGTCACACCCACCTCAGGGTTTTCGGGCACCTTCTCGGTGTTGGGGCTGGGCGGTTTGAAGCAGGCCAGCATCTCCAGCAGGTCGAACAGCGTGGTGAGGTGCGGCTCCTGGAGCAGGAGCAGCATGGGGATGTGCTCCTTCTGGGGGGGAGGCAGGCAGGAGGCCGGCAGCTGGATGCCCTCCCCTTTCCTCTCCCTCCGCGGCGCTCCCAGAGACACAAACACCATCTGGGATCAAACAGACGGACACGACGCGGCGATGACTCATCTGTGTTTTAATACGACCTGCTGCCAGATAATTAGAAAGACTAACTAATAAATGCAGACATCAGTGGAATAATACTGAAATATGAAGGGATCGGTGTTGTAGTGGGACCCAGTGGTGTGATGTGGTTTATTGTAGTGGATTACCTCCCCGAGCTGTCAAGCCAGCAGGACAGAGACAGACAGAGAGATGAACTGAGCAGCTAGATTATTACACAGATGTTACTACGTTCTGTCATCATGGAGGGGAGAGAACACAAGTTACTGTTTCTACATTTCACTCTCATGGTGTTCTTTCTCTTTTTCGTGACACCCGCTTTGACCAGGGGGGGGGAGGAGGCAATGCCCTGGTGTTAGTGGAGTTGAAGAAGCTGTGCTCCGTCTTGTCTCTAGCTGTTTTTTTTTTTTTTTTTAAAGGTATTGAAGCACATAAAGAAACCGCTCAGTGACCTGCATGTCTTTGAAGCCCAGCTCGTGCAGAGTCTTCTCGTCGTAGTCTGTGGTCAGCTCGTGGCCAGAGGAGATCATCCTGACTGGTCCCATCAAACCACCTGCAGGAGACACGACAGCGCTTCGATCAGTCTAGAGAAGCGTTTGCACGTGAGCAGTAATGAGTAATCCCGTGGACGCCGACCTGGGAAGTCTCCCGGCTGCCGGCCGCTCTGGCCGAACTCCTGCAGCTGAGCCTGCTGGTTCATCTGCTCCTTCTGCAGGTTCTCGTACCAGTGGGTCACCTCGGCCCGCAGGTCCGCTACCTGGTCGCTGGGGTACATCTCGATCGTCATCTGCAACAGCACGGAGTAAAGCAACTACAAGCGCAACAGTCTTACTGTAAAAAGGAGCCATTTGTATGATCACACTAACTCACTGTTTCTAAAATCCAATGCTACATAATGCAATGATTTGGTATATTGAAAAATAATGCAAATAATGTTCAGGGGTAAATCTGAGTCACTCCTAGATACAAAAGGTTTTTTCCCCCAATACAGGAGAGCAAATATGATCTGAGAGATATTTGTTACAAGTGTGACTGATACTGATTTTATTTCTGGAGGGGAGCTCAAACACTTGATGACTGAATAAAGGAAACAAAAGGGGAAAACTACTAAAAATAAGCTGACAGTTAAAGATAGTACATTAAGTGTGAATTACTTAGAAAACAGGTTCATAATTAGGTTAATTTCTGAAGCTAGAAGGTTACTGCCCTCTAAGCTGGCCTGTCTAACTGTTAGGCTATCAGTCATTTGAAGGGTTACGTAGTCTCTCGAACGTAAGATGTGTCACCTTGTCAGGAAGTCCTGCAGGCTGACAGACGATCCTGAGCGGCAGAGACTGTTTGTCGCTCAGAGCCTTGAGGTGGCTGCTGATTCCCGTCCCCTCGATCTGCCACTGACGCAGGTGGTACGCAAACCTGCCCGGGACGGGAAGGAGAGAGGGATCCGCACGTTCAGCGACTTATCTTAACTCTGACTCGTTGGTTTTCTGGTGCGTGTTTGTTTGTTTGTGGTGCACGTACCTGCGTCGAAAGGCCTCCAGGTGCGTTTTGAGCATGAGCAGCCCCCTCTCGATGCTGGTCAGGCTGGAGTGGGCGTCCTTCTCCAGGTTGGCCGAAGCCATCAGCAGACTCTCCATGCACTTCCTGATGAACTCCTGCTCCTTCTCCAGGCCCGTCTTACCAGCTGGACATGTCGACACAGACACACACAGACGTGATGTGGGACATTTAAAAACCCCTTCCTTTTAATCATTTATCAGTTTTTCTGTCTGTCTTTGTACATTAAACCAGCGCCTGTCACTCCAGGAATGATATATTCTCTCAGGCACAGGACCCGTCTGTAGCTGAGGCTAAGAGCAACTCCAATTGTAACAGTTTAAAATTCAGTGAAATTCAATTTACATTAATTTTTTCAAATATGAAACCATGTTCAGAATCTAAAATGTAAAAAAAATAGTTCAGGAAATGTATACTGTGGAACTGCACTAAAAAAACACTAGAAGAATACTGGAAAAACCTGGAAATCTTTTTTTTGAATACGAGGTAATTTCCTTCGTATCTCTCTGAGGAAGCTGTTACTGCACTGAGCACACCGGAGCACTAAGGACTACTTGATCTCAAAGGACCATTATGGAAAACACACAGGACCCACGGAGCTTCACAGTGCCACTCAGATTCTTTTCATTTCCTGTTTACAGGACGTAAGCATCTCACCGTACCCATGATGTGTGTCTCACTTTGATCTGTCTGTGGGTTTAGTCAAAAAAACAATGAAAACAAAGTAAAAAGAAGAAGAACAATCCAAAGACACTGTATACTTTTCTTATACGTGTGCTTGAAATTGTTTGATTAATTTACACATTTCTTACAAAGCCACACTGTTGATGTGGCCTGCAGAGCACCGGTGGCCAGTTTACTCTAAGGTCAGTCTTTACCTTCTCCAATGTCAAGCGGCTTGTGCTTGGAATAGCTAATAAATCAGCATGAAGGTCCGTAAACCGTGTGAACGATGCAGGTACACTAACCGTTGATGTAGTAGGAGTTGATGTACTGGATGGCGGCGCGGCTGATGTCAGCAGACTGAGCTCTCAGAGCGATGCCCCACAGCTGGTCCATCCCACACAGCTGGAGACACACACACAAAGACGAGCCTGCAGTTTGATCTCAAGTGGGCCGGGCCAGTGAAATCACAGCATAGCAACCCATAAACAACGACAACTCCAACTTTTTCCTGTTGTTTGAGTGTAAAACATTACGAACAACCTGAAATTTGTCTTCTGTCATTTCTACACTTTGCAAAGTCGTCCCGCCGGCCGGACTGGACCCTCTGGCAGGCCGGTTTTTGGCCCGCGGGCTGCATGTTTGACTCACCCCGGCTGTAAGTTAACTATTTACCCCGATTTGACTACAGGCAGGATGAGGATTAGTAAGATGTCAGCATGGCTCTGCGGTCTCTGCGGTGAAGTCAAGTCCTAATCATATCTGTGTGTCATAGCAGTGTGTTTACCTCACAGCTGGAGGCGTTGTCCAGGGCGCTGGTGGCGAGGCGGGCCAGGTTACAGAGGTGCTGAAAGAGGTTGAGGCCCGTCATGCTGATCGTCTCAGGCTTCAGCTGAGGCATCTGGACACACACACACAGTTATATTAACACACACACACAGTTGCTGCAGTGATGCTCAGGGGTGTTTATTGTGGTTTAAACTCCAGTTTAAGAGCCATTTTCACTTCTCTCGTTGTCATCCGACAAGATCGTGGCTGCGTTTCCTGAGGTCGAACTGTGAAAGTGCGTGATGTGGGCTTTATAACTCGCTCGGCTCTAGTTGGCTTCACTGAACCAAACATCTATCCATGCTGGGAAACTCACCAAAATCAGTTTCTGAATGCGTATGAGCAGAGAAATGTCTCATTCATGCTGCAAAACCAAGCTTCTATTTAACTGTACCTTGTTTCATTCATCTCTAGAGGAGGTACATTATCAGATAGAGATAGTCCGACATTTATTCCAACGGCCTCAATCGATTCTCAGCGGATGTTTTCCACACAGAAATCTGGGTTTTTTTGGGGCACAGAGCGTTTATATCCAAACTAAAACACCAGTTTAGAGTCTCATCCTGGTTTTGATCTCTCCCCGTGTATATATATCACCATCTCAGCCAAGAGGTTCAGTACCAACAGAGAATACACAGAAACCTGGACCAGGTGTTTACACGCCACAGTATCCTGGTTTCTACAGGAGAACTCCATGTAGTCTTATGGATCCTGTTTACATGCTCAACACACACCAGTGATCCTCCACAAACACCTGACGACAGCCAGGACACTCATCCGAGTTCAAGGACGGTTTCTTTCATTCCCAAACATGTTTGTGTTTCCCCTCCGCGTCCGTACCTTCTCCAGGAACAGATGCTTGTAGGTCTCCATGCCCATGGCGTGCTGGTCCTTGCTGCGGACCTGATTGAGGAACCAGTGCAGCGCGTCGTCGTAGCACTCTGCGTCCTCCACCAGGCAGTGCCACAGGATGTCCACCTGCTCCAGGCTCAGCCCTGAGAGACACACACACACACACACACAGCAGCTCCATCAGGTGTGCAGACAGACTCCACCCGCTCTGTGCTTAATAAAACACTAAGCATCCCTCCAGCTTTAATCATCATAGCTACTGTAGTGAATCCCAACATTGGGTCCAGACCTCAAAAGGGGTCCCAAGATACATATAAAAGGAATTAATGACTAAAACAAAACTGCAACACAAAATTATTCATCTTAAGTGTGATTTCCTCGTGAAATACTAGATTATTTTTCCCCTTTCAGTTATATTTTTTAGCTCCAGTGCCTCAGAAAACATCCCAGACTGACAATAATCCATTCAGACTGATGTCTTTAGCTCCATCACCTCAGATAAGTCTGATACTGGGTCCGCGGTGTATTTCTCCATCTTTAGCCTGTAAAATTCCTTCAAACTAAATAACCTGGGATGGAAAAATCACTGCAGGTGAACAGACACAACCTGTGGGCTTCATTTTAAGGAGCCAACTGTGCTGCTATAAGAGTCTATAAAGTCTTATACGTTCTTTATATTACACTCAAAAGATAATTCAAGCAAAACTCTGGATTTAAAATGCAACAGGAACAACAGGACGTGAAAACAAAAAGGCTTGAAGACGAATCAAACAAAAACAAAAGTGGGTAATGTCCAGTCACACGGTCACTACCTTCCCTGATTTTACAACTTTGGAGGATTCATATCAGATTCCCAGACTGAGTTTTATAGCGACAGACAGTAATTACAGTTCTGACTCTTTACCGTCTTTACTTTGGGTTTCCTGCCGTCAGTGTCTGAGGAAATCTGTTGAGCTGAATTTATATAAAACTGGAATGATGATTGAACTGGGCCAAAACCTGGTAAAATGCTACCAGAGCTAGTCTGTATTTTCTCCTCATCGGTGTCAGGTCGCTCTCCCTCACACACAGACAGCACTGTTCTCACCAGGTCGCATACTGGAGGTCTGTTACAGCATTGTTCCCCAAAGACTCCCCGAAGAAACCAAACACTCCAGAGTTTATTTCCAAACCACTGTCAGAAATGCTTCTTCTCTTTGGGAAAATGCACCCAGTGTTGGAAATGCCAAGCAAAACAAAGCTTAAACCTCAAAGATCACTTAACATTTTTTAGCTGTCAGTGTGATTTTCCTGCTTCCTGAGCAGCAGGACACTTTTGTATTGTGTTTTGAGGACCACAAATAAATTGCTACTGACCTCAACTGTACTGGGATGGAGGCAAACACCCCAGTAACTCCATACAGCACAGGACAGGTGAGAAGGGCTGATTTTTTTTTGGTTTTATGATTTGGATGAACTAAACATTTTAGTGATTTAGAGAGTTGATATCAGCTATGATCTGGGAATCCACACAGGAAGCGAGATGAGAGCGTTTTGTCCTCCACCGTCTGCGGTTAGCAGCTCCAGGAGCCGGCTGGACCGACCTGCCCCCGCCAGGCTGACTGACAGCAGACATTTACTCAACAGGGAGAAATCAACAGTGTTTGTATGCTGCCTGTTGATTCATTGATTTTATTTCCCTGCTCACCCAGCGAGTGGGAGGAATCATTTGGTGAAACTCAGACACACAAACAGCTTTAACAGATTAAAACAGCTGTGAGTGAAACACACATCACAGAATCAGTGTGTATTGATTCATTAGATGAAACAGATGTGTATCTGCTCTGTGAGACATCAAAAACACTGTCAGCACATTTTTACACATCTTTAGCTTGGTGTTGTGAACCCTTTTGTTTTTTTTTTTTTTAAATCCAGATTAAGGTGCCGCTCTGCAGAATAAAAGAAGCCGAGTCTTACTGAAGTGGTCTGGAGATCCCAGTGTGGAGAAGACGCAGGTGAGGAACTGCAGCCGGACCTGGACCTCGGCACTGTGGCTGTACCTGCAACAACACACCACATATGGAGACATGTCACAACTAATATGGACAATTTCTAAAAAAGAGAAAACATACACTTACAGTTAAAACGGTGTCATGCAGATAAATGTGTGTGCTGCTTGCATCGGCGTCTTACTGTTCCAGCATGTGGAACCAAACCATGAACTGGCTGTTTGTGCTGGAAATCCTGTGTTTACTGCTAAAATTATTCCCATGTTTACTTTGATTTCTATATAAAACTACTCTGTGATCTGTGTGCAGGCCAGTTTGACCTTCAGTGAGGATCCTCTTGTCTTGGTTTCCCGTCATCTTTGATCCCCATTTGTGGCTCTGTCGAGCCCTTTGTGTGGAACGAGAACTGTGTGCGACAGACTTACAGTGCAAACTTGTGCCGGTGTTCCCGGACTTCCTGGATGTAGTGCTGCAGGTTGTCGAAGAACAGCTTCATCATGTGCAGCTCCTTCTCGGCCCACCTGACAGAGCAGACAAACACATCAGGACCACACGAGTGAGACAAGGCAGTTAACCCCGGGCCCGAGTTTTACATATTTCGGGTTAGAAATGACCCAAAGGTACAAAACTCGGTCCAGTAGATCATCTCAGCCGTGTTTGTTTGATCCACTGACAGGCTCAGAGTGTTATTCTAAGTGTCTGGCAGCATCATGGAAAGGATCCCTACAGAGAGAGACCTGGAAGATCCTTTTGGTTTAACCACAAACAGCACACACACCAGACTCCATTCACTAAAACAGTGATTTTACTTCTCAGAACACAGGTGTTACAGGTGTTCCGCTGCCTCGATCAGTTTGTTTGTTTGTGTTATTATATGTTACACAAATGATGTGCAAATCCTAACTAACTCTATAAAAACACCAAAGTCACATAATAACACAAACAAACTAACCGATTGAGACAGAGGTAGACCAGCATCTTCCATGTAAAATCTGTGTTTTTTTTAATGTAGTCTGGTGGCTGTGAACCAAGCAATATAACAACCATATCGGTTACAATCTGAGCATGTTAATGGCAAAAACAAGCATTCTTAGTGGACGTACTTCGATCTGGCACAAGTGCGCTGAAGGATGAGGCTCATACAACCCCCCCCTGTTCTCAGCTGCTGGTGGAGGTGATCTACTGGACCAGTTCAAAAGGTTTTATACCTACCGGTCACCCAATACCAGAATTATCTTCTCTGATAAAAGTTTGGCACGTATGCAGGAAAAAGTTTGAGTGGGAATATAGTTATTTATGGAAGCTAGGAAATGTTACTTACATGGTGATCCAGTGAGTGTCGTAGCTGGAGCCAAACTGCTGAAAAGTGCCAAAAAGTTTGGGCAGAAGACGCAAGGAAACCACAACAGACCTGAGGGTGGATGAGAAGATGAGGGTCAGCAACAAGGAGAAAGAAAAGAAGGAACTCAAACGAAAGTCTAAAGCCGGAAACTCTTACCTGTGGTGGGCCAAGTTGTCAAGGCAACCCTCGATGAAGCGCATTCGGATCTGTCTGTCGGTGAACCAGCAGACGAGCGAACACAGCAGCTTCTCTGCTTCGTTAATCAGGCCCTCAGACAGATGAATCTGTAAAGCACACGGACAAACTAAACATTAGACCACATACGTTTTAAGGGGCCTAAAACTGGAGGTTGGAGCATTTCTGGCTTTGAGCTGTTCATTTGTGCCAATCAGCCCCACAAGAAAACTAATAATTTACTTTGTTTTCCATTTGAATTAACTAGAGAGGACGTGTGAAAAGGCCAGTTAGTGACAGAGCTCAGCGCACTGAGCTGCAACACTGGAGGAACAAAGATGTGAAGTACAAATGTCACTTTTTCAGTCACATTGTGCGATGTATTGAGACTTCACTGATACTAAAGCTCCATCTGGAAACATCTAAACACACAGATGTGTCTACGAAGGGGTGTGAGAGCTGTGTTTGAGGTCGTACCGCGTCCTCGTCCTGCACCAGGTCCCACAGCAGCGTGTTGCCCTTCTTACAAACGTTGTCCAGGTTGATGTCAGTGACGGCGTGGCTGCTGGAGTACTGGTGCTTGTGTATGGCCGGACCTGCGGAGATCAGAGCGTTCACACACCTCGTTTAGTCCAACAGAGCAAAGGAATCAGATCATTCCAAGCTCTTCGAGGCCTCGAGCGTGGCTCACCTTGCACCAGGTGCTCGTGGTAGATGGAGGCCAGGTTGGGGAGGTGCTGCTGGAGGTGGGAGCTGAGCTCAGCGTGGGAGTTGATCTGGACCAGCTCCTCCTCGCAGCCCGACTCCTCGCCGTCAAAGTCGGCCATGTTCTTCTCCGACTTGGCGCTGACCTGAGAGCTGCTGCAGCTCACGTCGTCGGCGCTCAACATGTCCTCCACCATGGGACTGAGGGGGGGTAATAAGAGGAGGAAGAGAAGCAGGTTGTTTAGATATAAATGTAAGTTCATTTTGAAAACCTGTGGCTAAAACAAACTTCCTGTGGATGTTCATGGTTCCCACAGGTTAAACCGTCACCATTGCGCGCTGCCATGAGGACAAAATTCTCAAGTACAGAAAAACGCCACAGGCTGAAGAGCAGGAAATCAACAACAAAGAGCATTCGTGCTCCCCTGAGGAAAAATCGCTGTTCATTTCATCGGCTTTCGTCTACAAGCCACACCGTTTATTTACCTCAGCTGCAGAGTACCAGGCCTTTATTTGAAGCAGACTCTTGTTTCACTTTTAATTAAGACCTGTTTTTTCTTTGAGGAACCACAGTATTCAAGCTCCCAGAGGATGTTTTAATTTCAATAATCCCACGATGACCGATTGAGTGAAGACGCCAAACCCCGTGGCAGCGCTGCCTCGAGCTTTGCTCTGACTTGACAGCTGAAGCTCGGTGTTCTTGTTTGTAGGTGACCTTTAAATACGCATCCAATTAACATGAGAGCAGCACGTGAGGAAGCTACAGGACAACTGGTTTTGTTCCTGACACCTTCTCTGCACTTCACCCAGGTATTCTGCACCTCACGTTCCCATGACAACAGCTCATCCAATTGATGATATTCAGCGACGCTAATGGTGAAACTCTGAACATGGTAACAGCCTCTAGTCCCCTAATGGGGGCGAGGCTCTGGGTTTTCTGTCCACGTGAGATAAGGAAGCGAACAGAAGCTGCAGAACGGCGTCCTTACCCTTCGTGATGGTGGTGGTGATGATGGTGATGGTGGTGGTGCTGGGGGCCGATGAAGCGCCGGCAGTTAAAGAGCTCACTTCCGATGGCGTCTCCCAGGAAGTCCCCGGGTCGCGGCAGGCACTGAGGCTCCTGGGGCCCCTGGACCATCTGCGAGGGGCCGATGTCTGGCGGCTGCTGCTGGGGCTCCGCCCCCTCTGGCCGAGCAGAGGACGACGCAGAACAGGCGTCCAACATCCTCATCCGGCCCTCCAGCGATGTTGACGCTGTAACCATGACAGCAGAAGTCTCTGGGTTAAAGGGGAGAACTTTGGGCTTTGCTCCGCCCCCTGACCCGCTGGGCCCCGCCCCCTGGGTCGGGCCCTCGCCGAGCGCCTCCCCCGCCTTCCTCTTCCTCGACTCCGTCTGCTCCCTGGCCTCCTTCTGCTGCCCGCCTTCAGCGGCCGACCGGTTCCCCTCGTCTTCGTCCTCTTCATCGTCGTCGTCGTCGTCCTCGTCGTCTTCCTCTTCATCGTCCTCCTCCTCCTCCTCCTCCTTTAAGGCCTCGCTGTCCGCCATGTCGTCAGAGTGCATCTCGCTGCCGGGGCTGCCGGCCGATTGGCTGGCTCTGCTGGAGGCGGCTTCGTTGCTGGAGGCCTCGCTGCGGCCGCTGCTGCTGCCCGGCCCGCTGCTGCCTTCCTCCACGCTGTTGGCCGTCTCATCGGAGCTGCCCTGCATCGACTCCTGAGGAAACAACAGAGACCCAATGAGCGACTCCATTACCTGAACTCCTCACTGGTGTCTTCTGTCTAGTCTGTCTGCAGCTTTACGAGACTGAAACTACCACAACAGAAACCATCCGTGGGAGCAGCAGTCATTAAATGCTGCAGGTGGGTGCAGGGGGCGTTGTCAGCTTGTTGTTAGCCGTATAGTCAACCCTCTGCTGACGTAGCGTCAAGTTAGCTCCCCAGCTAATGTAAATCTGCCTCCTTTTACATAAAATCGCCACTTATCTGATGACACGTGAATGTTGGCGAGGTTAAAATATCTGAGGGACAAGTACAGGAAAGGGAGAAAGGCTGAGAAGGAGAGGAAGAGCGGAGCGGCGATTTAAAATCACAAACATAATTAAGCTCATCCATACAAAGCATCCTGCAGTCGGTGCTGTAGTCAAACAAATAGATAAAAATAAAGCAAGGCAAAAGAAATAATGATATAAAGTTTACAAGTTTTAAACTCAAGACTAAATGTTTCTTATGACTGCGATCAAAAGGAAATATTCACGTGTATCATTGTCGCCACCACAGTTAAAGTTTATGTTCTTTGTCTTTGGACAACTGGATTTATTTTTTCTTTTGCTTTATTTCTTTAGTTTTTACTCCGTCCAGTTCAGCTGTTATTCTGAACTCACCAGATTTTAAAGGCCACTTATTTTGCTATATTTTGTAACATGTCACAGGGAAACATTCAGATCTGCAGCATCACAACACAGTGTGTGTGTGTGTGTGTGTGTGTGTGTGTGTGTGTACCTCAGTGTCAGACAGCCTCTGCTGGCTCCTCTTGCCGCCCGTCATCATCTGGTCGTCCATCTCCATGTCGCTGCCTCCGCTGTGCTGAGTGTCGCTGTTGTCGCTGCTGTCCGGACTGGCGGCTGGTGAACCTGAGACCGAGACGGGAAGAAGACAGGCTGAGAACCGGGAAGTCAAACCTGCCACACGAGCGATTCACAGCAGACACCAGCAGCAGTGGCAGTCACTCCTCTAAACAATGCCGACATCTCACACCAGATCAAAGTGAACATGAACAGCTGGTGGGACGAACAGAGTGACAGAAAACGCTGGTTGCTGGGACGATATGTGATGCACACGTGTGAAAGGGCAACACAGGTCAGGCTGGTTGTTGCTGAGACATTCTGAGTGTCGCGCTTTCATTTCGCTGCAACAACCTTAATTTGCTGGAGCCGAACATAAATCCAGACTGACCTTTCTTGTTGCCCATGGGGATGTTGGTGTTGAGCAGGGAGGCGAAGGAGCTCTGTTTGGAGAGCTGGGCCTTGGCTGCCAGGGCGTTGTTCCACAGAGCCTTGATCAGCATGGAGGCCAGATACAGCGTCTGCTCAGGGAGGGAGGGGAGGGAGGGAGGGAGGGAGGGAGGGAAGGAAGGAGAGAAGGAGGGAGGGAGGGAGGCTCATGAGCGAGAAACCATCACCTTAAAATACAAACAAGAACAAACTGTTCTTGGTTTTAGAGCTGTTTCTGAGGTGTGTGTGTGTGTGTGTGTGTGTGTGTGTGTGTGTGTGTGTGTGTGTGTGTGTGTGTGTGTACCTGCTCGGTGTGGGCGCTGGGGTGCAGGCCTGACACCAGGTTGAGGACGTGGCGGAGAGGCACTGGGTCCAGGTTTTTGATGAGCGACGGGAAAAGGTCATGGATGTAACGACTACAGTGTTTCAGCTGAAACGCCAAAGAGAAAGAAAAAAAATCATTTCATCTTATGAGCTCCTCTCTGAACGGTACAGAGATGTTACATATAATCTAATCTAATCTAATCTTAAACACAAGAACGACATGTAATCACATCATTCTGATTAATTTGGTTTTATATGTCTATGTTTTTATTATTCTACAATAAATCAACAAATCTTCCTCTATCGTCTGATAAAAACATAAAAAGACGTACAAAAAAAAAGCCCAGGTATTTCCATTGAGAAGTAAAGTGTTAATATTTAGTGGACATAATACCAATAATCTATATTTAACTGTTAAAAAGGTAAAGAACTATAATTCCAGCCGACTCGTTGCCCTGAGGGCGCCGGTGCAGTGATAAATACCACGGGCTCCCTCGTGCTGCTCCACAGAGGAACAAACAGGTTAATGGAGTGGAATAAAATGTACAGTCAGGTGTAAATCTGTCCTCTTTTACCTGAGCTGCAGCCCAAATACAGTCCACATGCTGCGTGCTGAGTCGGCCCTCTGCGGCCAAGAAGTTCAGGATCACTTGGCACTGTTTAATGATCTGGAAAACACACACACACACACACAGAAGATCAGCTGTGCTTGGAGAAAATTAATTGACCTCCAGTCTCCAGTGTTTCTCCGTTTAAAAGAACAAACTGGAGGAGTTATGTTCAGAAAGAACAGAAATCCTTGTGGCCAGTGTGCGTTGCCTTTTAACACCATCTAACGAACAACATGTGGAGGATTTAGTCAGTGATGCAACATGTTTGTTCACATTTGCTGTCAGTTCACATGACTGGATCAAAAGGTCTCACCTCAATGTGCAAATTTGGTCCGAATATGTGCTCGACTACGTTGTTGTGGATCAGCCAGTCAGCTAGTTCCTTTGCTATGGACCTGGACGGAAGCAGATAACATGGAAACAATTACATTAAATAGAAAAGACAGTAATTACTGTGCAGGAAGGGAAGGAAGCCTAAAAGGTCCAAGAGAAGAAAGGAGGACAAGAACAAACCTAGAATAAAGTAGATTTGCACAACCAACAGAAGCAAGACATGTTTTTCTAAATGAAAAAAACTCCAGTGTCATATTCAGCTAATTCCATAACCTCCAAAGTTTATCTAAAAAATGTTTTCTTGATGTACGGCAAAGAGATAAATGGAAATAATCTTTCGTCTAGTATGAGTGAAAGTCTGATGATAAAATAAAAACTGTGAAAGGTGACGGTGGAATCACTCAAAAACAAAAAACGTGAGATGCTCAGCTCAACGTATAGAGCAGAAAACCTCCCTATCATGAGGGATGTGTGAGCTGTACGTCTGCACCTTAAGGACAGGAAACAGGAACGAGCCTTTTCCTTCGTTGGTTATTTAATCACACTTCATATTCATTCACAGAAATCGTGTCTGCTGGCCTGAAAATAAAACACTGATGGCTCTGAAGACTGTTGCACGGTCCCTTTTGTGGGCATCAATGAAATTCTATCATCAATTAATTACAGCAGACCTAATTACTTCACTAAATGGACGTATTGGCACCTCCGTGGACGCCTTTGTGCGCGGGCCATCTGATCCCTTTAAACCGACTTACGTTTCTGTGTCCGACACCAGTGACTCGTTGTTGCAGACGTCATTGAAGGTGTGCAGCTGGTTCTGAGGGAACACACACACACACACACACACACACACACACACACACCACGATGAGTGAAGATAACAGTACATCACACGTCTTCGTATGAGGTTATTTCCCCTCAGTGCCATCACAAAACCTCCAAATTAAAAGAAAGCTGTTTGCAGACAAACTGGCTCTTGGCTGCAATTCCTAATGAGTGTTTCCTGGGAAATGCAGGCAGAGCCAAACTTCACATTGTGTGTAGGGTCTTTATAGCCTTCATAAATTAATCAAATAGGGCACCAGCCTTTATGAGATACAGTGATCTTTACAGTGATCAATTTCACCAACATTTATGAGGAAATACTGTCTTTTAATAATCTTTACAATGAGAGATCAGGTCCAGTATCTAGTTTTATAGCACATCATACAGCACGTCCTCATTACTTTACATTTGTGCATCACATGATGAGCATTTACATTTATCACTCAAACATTGTGCACATATTAACTGCACATTAACACACCAACTGGTAGGACATGTCATGAAAGACTTCTGCTTGTACTGCATGTGTGAATGATAAAACCTTATTTTATAATGCTCACGTGATAACTGTGTGCAAGTTAAAGTGTCATTTTTACATATTTTGACTGACAAAAATAGTTGGAACTGGTCCGGTAGATCACCTCAGCTGACCGCCGCATTACGGGCTGCAATAGCTGCAGCGTGATCCTTTGGGGCAACTGCACCTGATCACAGTAGGTCCACTAAAAGAGCTTGTTTGATCTACTGACAGGCTCAGAGTGTTATTCTAAGTGTGTGACAGCATCATGGAAAGGATCCCTACAGAGAGAGACCTGGAAGATCCTTTTGGTTTAACCACAAACAGCACACACACCAGACTCCATTCACTAAAACAGGGATTTAACCTTCCGCCTCAATCAAATAGTTTGTGGTATTTTTCAGGGGTTTGATCGAATCTAACACAATATTTGTGTATCACATAATAACCTACTGACCTACCAGCCATTTTGAAACGATATAATATAAGAATAGGTTTAAAAATACAATAAATAAAAAAATAAACACAGAATTAGCATGTAGCATGCTAATGTATACATCTATATATAAATGCTGTGTTGAGTGAGGTGGGCCATGCTTGGAGCGTGACTCACTGTGATTTGGCTGAGTCCTGCCAGCCTCATGGTGAGCGTGGGGGACATGAAGTACTTGAAGGCGAGGTCCAGGCTCTCCTTGTCGAAGCACAGCGCGCTGTCCAGCGGCTCCTTCACCGTGCTCCACATCAGGTCGGCCATGTTTCGCGCGGCGCTCTGCCGCAGCTCCTGGTCCGACAGCTTACACAGATACCTGCAACCAACAGCCCGCCGTCAAAACTGATTATCGACTGGCAAGCGTTTCGAATTTCATCGACAAAATCCACTGATATAAGTGAAAAAAGCTGCTCTGAATGCTAATGTTGGGTAAGAAGGAAGAGTTTTCCAGTTACATATGTGGGAAATGACAAAACCTTTGACTTATCTAATGTATGTTGGTGCCCTGATTATCATTACCAGTGTGTAAAATCACTGAATTATATTTTAGTTGTTGATTTGCGTACAGGAGATGGAAGAACACCCCAAATGAGGTCAAGATGTGCTCTCCTGAAGCTATCGTTCATCAATCTGAAAAGTCTTGAGTGAATCAAGAATCTAAAGTGGATGTTGTGAGATTGTCTGAGCTTCAAAATTCACCACCAGCACTTGAGCCTTGAGGATTTGACATCAGAAAAGTGTGTTGACTTCACTAAAAATCTAACAATTCAACAGATTTTGTCTGTGATGTAAAACAACCTGAAAGAGATTCTCACATTTCAGTCTATGAATCCAACTGTTTCAAACATTTAAAAAAAAGCCTTCCTTTTCCAGGCCTGCGTGGGCGTACTGACAGATCTGATCAGCAGCAGAGACATGCTGACTCACCCAGTCTTCACTCTAAGCGGGTCTGTGGTTTTCAGATCTTTTCTGATGAGCCTGAGGCTACAGTTGATGCTAAAGGTGCTGATCAAACTGATTTAAAATGGATTTTAAAGGACAAACAACAACAAGCCTTCCCAAAATCTGCCAAAAAAGTGACATGACATTTACTTTTCAGTCCTTTAAGCTCTCACTGGACCACAAATTTCCCAAATCTGTTTTAATTATACTTTAATTTCATGTTACAGACAATATGATTGATATAATAAATCCACAAAACAAAACTAACTAGACTTGAAGCCGGGCACGAGGAAGCAGAAGCAGTTTACACAGACGGTTAGCCTCTTAATTCTACTGTAAATAAAATACACAATTAGCTTTGTGTTGTTAGCATGGGCTCCCTAGAGGACTATTCCTCCACAGGTGTGACACAAACATCCTAAAAACAGTGCTTAAAGCCACTCAAAGAGGCTGTGCATTGAACGTCAACCCTTTTTTTGGTATGAAAAGACATGTTTTCAGGATGTAGCACCAAATATCAAACATGGTTCAGAGTCTGCAGCCACACCAGCAGCTCTGAGCCAAATGCAAACATCACTGTGCCAACACGCTGTCTTAGCTTAGCACACTAGCATGCTAACATTTGTTCATTAGCACTGGACACAAAGGGCAGTTGAGGCTGATGAGAAAAGTCGCTGGTTTCTGACCAAATGTCTGGATGGTACATTTTTGTGACCTGATGATGAAGCTGTCACAGTTCATCCTGAGGGGACCATGAATGTCTGATCAGCAGTGCTAACCCTAAAGCTCTGCTGCTGGCAAAGCTAAAAAAAAAAAAAAAAAAAGCACCAAAAACTGGCACTAAATGCTCGAATAAATGAAGAAGAGTATAAATCTGATCAGTGATCAGAGGGTTATTGATTTAAATCATAATCTTTCTCATTTTAGATTATTAAAATGAGCAAAATGCTTTACTGTCTGCTTGTGTTGAGGCCATATTCAGCTAATTCAGAGTTTCAAAGTGTCCACGGCCTATTAGGTTTAGAGCGAGTGTCACGGCCCACAGGCTCCTGCTGAGTCTGCACATTTCTCTAAGCTTTCCCGTGTGTGCACTTCTAAAGCTTCAGCATTTCTTAAGTTATTTTGTCCTTTACGGCTTCCTGTAGAGCTTTACTCTGATGATGGTCCTAATCACTCGTCTTTTCACCCCAGACAAACGTGCTTCTGTCGAGCGCCACGTGTCTGCGGTGTGTGTTCCCTTCAGCGTCTAGCTGTTACGGCCGGATGACAAAGAATGTCCTCCACCTCAGCGAGGATGTAACTCTAAGAGCTTTAGAGACAAACGGTGGCTTCTTGCTGACAACACTAGCTGCCGGATGGATCGTGTGAAGGGAAGGGGGTGTTATAATAAAAATGCAGGGAACGACCCTTTAAATCGTTATTCTCCTTACATTAGTCCCCCCCCCCCCCCCCGTGAGTCTCTGCTCGGCGAGACAGAAGCGCATCAGCCTGCCTGCGTCACATGACCGAGCCTGCCAGCGCTCTGCCTCCTCTGGGGTCATGTGAGGAGAGGTTCACTGGAGGCCTGGCAACTGTTGCCGTGGCGACGGAAGCTCTTCCTAGCAACACATGTGTGGCACTTTGGTATTTGGGAGAGAGAGCACGAATGAGACTGACTGACTGACTGACTGACTGACTGACTGACTGACTGACTGAGACGGGGAGGGAAAGAGCTCGGTGACACGATCGACCGGATTCGTCACTTCAAACGGCAGCAAACGTCTCTGGGGAGATGAAACCTGGATGCTGAAGCTAACGCGGTTTCCCAAAGCATTTCAATAAATGTGTTGAGTACGATTTTAATGCTTTACGGTGCAAAACAACACAAGCTGGAGAGGGTTAGTGATTAAAATCTAGTGGTTGTGTCTACATGTTCGGCTCGTTCCACCTTGAATCAAAATGTCACCACCGATCGATCGATCGATCCCCTGCAGATGCTAGATTTCTTCTGATAGGAGCTGCTGGATGCTGTGCTGACAGTGGAACAAGGTGTTGGACAAAATGGCAGCTACTCAGTCACATGCAAAGCAAGGACTGAGACGTGTCTGCAGCAGGGTGCAGAGGCTCTGAATTAAACTGGAGAAATGTTCTCCTTGTTCTCACTTTGACACAACTGCTAGATTTCCTCATTAGGCAGAAAAGGTGGTCTTCGTGCACAGGGGATGCATTTCTGATCACCCACTGACGACACTATGTCAGGCCCATTAACTATCAGGATATGAATTTTTATACGATTATTAGCTGCCTTGATTCTGCAAAGAGGATGAGCGCTCACATGCTCTTCTGCCGCTGTCCTGTCCTGCAGTAACATCAGGCCACAGCTGTTAAATGAAGAGTAAAATTGGTTTGGCTTTGTGCCTTTTAGAAACACAAGGCGACTCGCACAGCTGCTAACACAGATGTAGCATGTAGCGTTAGCATGGAGCCGTAAAAACCCTTCTGCCGGGATCTTTTTCAGGACGTGATGGGGGAACACAGTGGCTCTATGGCAGAGCGTTATTAGTTTAAACTGGTTTAACTGTGGATGCTGTTGCCATGTACGTGGGACCAGGGGTTGACGTGGTACTCTGGATGACATATTGCTGATCTGAGCTATAGTCATTTTTAATTTTTATTGAGTACGTTGAGGGAAATTCACCTTATTGGCTATTTACAATACATTTTCTTTCCCCCTCTCTGTCACAGGTGTTTGTTGATGACCGTGAATGCATGTATATACATGTTGTAGTATTTGTTCGCTTGGTTAAAACGTTGCGTTTTCTCATTTATGTGGAACAGAGTGCGTCAGATCAAACCACATCAAGTGTATGTGCAGCCACTGAACAAAGCCATTATGTATGTGGATGGTGTGCAGCAGCTTTGGGAACACGGTGGCATCTGTTTGGAGCAAACTCACCGTATTACGTAGGTGCGGAAAGGTATGATGTGCTGCATGACTGCAGGAATGTGCAACCATATTCGGATCTGTGGGCAGAGCCAAAAACAATCACAGCTCACAGCAACACACGGAAACACTACAGATGATCTACATTTCTTCAAACCTTCCGGTATTTCTGGAATATTTCTAGCCCAAACTAATGACCTACGGATGTGTTACAGGTTAGAAACACCTGTCAGTATAATGAAATACAGTTAAACAGCAACACAAACCACAGCCTCGTACCATAAAGTTGAAATGTCACCTCACTAAAAGGGTTTATTACAGACTAAAACATTCATTTTAAGAGATGCCAGTTTATTAGGTACACCTAGCTTAAACCAACCCAGACCAATGCATCTGTGTTTGTGTTGGTGTTGGTGGACTCACGTTGGAGACGATGGTGATGAAGGCGTGGGCGATGGGGAAGGGGAGGCTCTCTGGCGTGCCGGACTCGAAGCACTCCTTCATCAGGGAGAGGCCGTGCTTCCCGCAGAACAGGCAGACGTAGCGCAGCAGATGCAGCGGCACCTCCACGTCCTGGTCAACACGGGGAAAACAACAGCAAACGCATGGTGGTTATTTAACTGTGAGAAAACAGTAAAAACCCAAAGACTGTAAGCCGTAATCAAACGCCTTCTTTAAACTCTGCAGCATTTCTTATCATTTACTTCTTTTGAGCTGCGTAGCTTCTACATTTAAACCTCTACTTTCTAATTTAATCTAATGTGTTGGAAGGGGGGGGTGTAGTGCCAGTTTTGGTGCTCTTAAACTCTGAAATCTTCTTAATTAGTACAAATCAATATACATCAATTATCTTTATGCTGTGTATCACTTATTTCGGCCAGTAAAAACAGTAACAGCTGGTGTTTTTAAATAGTAGTCCAGCTCAGTGTTTTTTTCCCCCTTGAGCTTAATGAAAACTTTGTTAAAGTGGGAAGGTAAAAGCCATCGAGCTAGCAGGGATACTTTACTGCTCTCTGGGGGACAGTTACCTCTTCTGCAGGAGCCCAAACCACATCCAATAAACAGCAGCTCACCCTGCAAAGCTCTTTTACCACTTTTTCCAGTGTAGGAACCTTGACCCTACAAACTACAAACTACAATGCACACATGAGCTCATACAACAGAGTTTAGACATACAGCAATCCTGTTCTTTAAACCCAAGAGCACACAGAGCAGCGGCGGACCAATGAAACGCTGTTACTATGGGCTTCACGAGGCTCGTCACGGTGTAATAATGTGGGCGTCAATTTGACAAAACAGCCAAAGAGGGCAGGAAATGTGGACAATACTTGGCTAAACAGACAGTTCGAAAAAGACTATGATATCAGGCCTCTGTGAGATAAACTTCCCGCCTCTGTGAGTCATGAGTCAACACATGAACTGAAACACGTGCCTTTCTTGGTTACATTGGGAAAAATTCATTGTTACATTTGTACTGATCTGAAGGAGATTAAATGGTGTGTGGTTCTTTCTGTACTTTACTGTGAATACACTCCCCGTTTTGGAGGATTTTTACGTCCCGTGTGAAGCCGTTCAGTCCGTTCATATCGAAAACAAAAGCAAGCAGGGGAGTCCGAACGACTAAATAGATTCGAGCCGGGCCTCCCGGCACAGAGCAGATCGCAGCAACATGAAACCTCACATCAGACAACGGTTATATTTGGACCCGGGGCTGCAGGGTGTCATGTTTCTGATAAGACAAGACGGCAAGAACTTCCCTATGAGCGAAAAGCTAAATGGATTACAGAACAGCATTCGAATACCAGTGTGAGAATCTAGAGCAGGGTTTTCAATAATAAGGCAGCAGTGAACGACCACACAGTCAAACATGGCGCAAAAAACAACAGATTGTGGTTGAACGCCTCCCAAAAGAGTGCCGTAGATGTGGTGTACGTGGGGTTTAAGATTCAAAATCTCTTTTCCGAAACCACGAACACAAGCGCTTAAGTGTGGATAAGATACATTAAACTGTGAGTTTGTCCACTCTTATGTGAGCCGTTAACGCCCCCGCGGTTTCTACGCTTACGACACGGCGTTTCAAAGCCGAGAAGAGGCACATCTTTAGGCAAATGACATTTTAAAAACCACAGATACAGAAATATAGATAGGTCATTGTTCGCTGCTGTACGTCTGCAGAGTGGCCACATTAGGGAGGCCAAGATCTGCTAGTGTGTGTGTGTGTTCAAAGATCAACATGAGCTCCTTAATTCTGATCCAATTTCCATGAAATTTGGTTTTTCATGCACATGAGAAACTGAACATTTATGTTTATGTGTTGGAAGTAAATCCTGTTACCGGATCTAATGGATCTAATCCTCTCTTAACCTGAACATTAACCTTCTAAACACCAGTCATTTCCCCGGGGACATGCAGGTGACGCCGTCTGGCTGCTTGTTATTGTATTAATACTTAAAATCATTAAATTCATGAATAAAATTAAGATTATTTTTGTTTGCCAGACTCCAGTTAAGAGCCTCTCCTACAGGGAACGGCTTCTGTTACACAATGTCCCAAATATTATAAATCCCAACACAACAATATACTAGAACAATACTAGATCTACAGCCTGTACGTCCCACTCTAAGTTATAGTGTTTAGTTTCTCACATTTATCACAAATGTCATGAAAATCGAGTTAACAAACATATGTACTCACATAAAAACATATTAAGAAAGTTTAATACATTTACCGTTAATCATCGAATGAAAATATTCACAACCGCCAATTAATTAATTCATAGTTTGACCCCAGTGTCTTTGCTGAGAAACTGTAAATGGACCAACTGTCTTGTTATTTTGAGATGAACTGACGGAAAGTTTTGAATACGACTTTGAGATGTTAATTATTACTAGTTTAAAGAACTAGAACTGGAAAATTCACTCACATTTAGTTCAGCTCTTCTCACATGGTGATTAAGGTCGAAACTTCTGGTTGTTTTCAGTATCAATTAATCCAACAATGATCTATTTGATTTATAGATTGTTTGAAAAATGTCGCAAAATTAGAGCAAATGCGTGCTGCAAGTCCCCAGAGCCGTTTAACCCTTTCATGCACAGAGGTCACTTCAGTGTGCAGCTCTTCAGAAGCTGTTTTCTTGCATATGCATGAGTTTTGATGGCGTAGCTGCACATCAGCCGCTACAGTGAAGCTGCTGCATCATCTCATCCACTCAGAGTGAAGCCAAGATGGCCGACAGACAGACAGAAACACCAAGGTGCTCATTTTCTTTCTTTCTTTCTGTTCAAACCTTCTAGAAAAAGAGACCATGCAGGTAAGAAAAACTTGGGGACATCAAGTAACATCTAAGGAGTCATGCACTTGCTAAATTTTCCAAGTATTGATTTTATATTGGGAGGAAATTGTGATTAATCACATGTCCACTGAAGTGTACATCATGCATCAGTAGCTGTATTTCAACTAGTGGACATGTAGAAACATCTTTAGAAAATATGGGTTGGGAAAAAAAAAAAAAGTTAAAATCTTGTTTTTCATGAATAAAGAAGAATAAAAACACTTTATCATAATTCTTGCATGAAAGGGTTAAACAAATTACTTTCAACTGATGGAAAGATTTGAATCTGACTTTGAGAGGTTAACTCATCTGCCCGACCGAACAGAGAGGACTCTCACAAAGTTCAGACAGATCCCAGGAGGTGACTCAGCGAAAAGAGGAAGTGAAGTTACACCTCAGTAATCCTCCGGCGCCGCTGATGAGACGCTTTATTTTTTCCTGTTCATCTGTGCAAACCTGCTAAAATTCATTTGAGAGGAGGGAGCGAAGGCCTCGCCCGCTGAGGGGAGACGTGGCCAACAAACCGGAGCCTCTTCAGTGATCATGTGGCACAATTTGGCGCAACACAGCCCCCCACCCCCCCTTCCCAGCAATTCCCAGCATGCCTCAGGCCTACATCTAGTTATCATCATCATCATCATCACCACCCCTGCTCCCCCGGCGCCTGCTCTGTATGCAGCACAGCTGTCGGGTTCAGGCGGGGAGATTGTCCGTGCAGCTTCCCAATAAAGCAGCTTCAGGACAGAATAAATGACAGACGCAGGACTAAGGCGAGAGGGAGCTCATCTCAGGGGGGGTAGCAGCAGCAGACACCACCGGTCTGACCTGAGCTTAGTGCAACATGAGTTTCCAGATTATTTCCTGCTCTGGGTGTTAGCTGTGAAGGAGAGTGCTTACATTCATGTCGCAGAAGGAGCCCAGGATGTTGCTTTCGTGAGCAGATATGTCCTGAAAACCAAAAACAGAAACAAACATCAGAGGAGGGCTCGTTTGAATGCTGATGTTCTGTTTGTCGTTTATTAGCCTGGAAGTTCTCTGAATTTCAGACAACTGTTGACCTGCAAACGTTATTAAAAGGAGCTTGAATAGAGAGGGATGTGTTTTGGTTATTGTCAGCAGAAGAAATACTATTCATCAGTGTGTTTACGCCACAATGCCTCAGAGACACAGAAACAAGACTGATGGCATCCATTAAAAACTGCTCTTAGATTTTCATAAGGATTCCTTAAAGCTAAAGTTGAACATTTTAAGAAGTACATTTACATTTAGAGCAAGAGGCGTTTAGCCTAGCTTAGCATAAAGACTGGAGGCAGAGGAGAACAGCCAGTTAACACCACAAACACAACACAGCATCTCATTTGTTTAATCCGTACACAAACTAAAAACGAGACGTTGAAACGTGAAGATGTTCCGGCTGTTTGACTGGAAAAAGTAGTTGGTAAAACAAAACAAATGTGTGAGATATAACAGAGTTCGTCCATCAAAGAGCACCGATGTGTTTCTCTCTCGGCTCGTGTTTTACTCTCAATGCTTCAGTAGTCTGTATCTCTCTCATCTACAGGCACCAAGCCTTCATTAGCCGGCTGATAATAAACTAATAGACGCAGGACTTTCTCTCTAATCTCCTCCTTGTTTTGCTGCTTTTACTACAGAATTCACCTGAAATCAGTGATCAGCAACAACAAAGTGATGAAAATGGTGCGTTTAGATTGTTGATTCTTTCAAATTAAAGTGATGAGTGAATTCGGCCAAAGCGGCGTACCCATGAATATCCATTTACAAACACAATAACGCTCAGTTTTGATATCTGAGAGGCTTTAATTTAACTATATGATTATTACTGTGGTTGTAGTTTGCAGTGGTGCTGAAATTAAAAAACTACAAACATTAATATTAACAATTCTAAACAAATCTGACCATTATAAGACTGATAAGGGTAGAATATGTTGACTGGTTGTATTTGACTGTTTAATAAAGGGGCCAGGGAATGTATCTTTAGACTGTCACACACCAACATCTGTGTGTGTGTGTGTGTGTGTGTGTGTGTGTGATGTCCTCACCTCTATGGTGGGGTGTGTGTTGTGTTTGTAGGCTGTGTAGAGGGGGAACTGGATCTGGAAGATCTTGGCGGCACACAGCAGCAGTTTCTCCCTCTCCTCTGTGCTCCAGGAGCCGAACGGGTCCTGGCCGTCGCTGCCGCCGTTTGCTCCGGCGCCACCGTCGCCGCCCCCAGACCCACTGCTGCCCTCCCCGGGCCCCAGCGCTTCCATCCGGGCTTCACACGGCCGGTTGGCCCCCTGAGCCTGGCCCTGGGTCTTCTTGTTCTGGTTCAGGTCGGGGCCGTCGGCGTCCTCTTCGGCAGAGTCTCTCTCCACGTTCACGGGTTCGTCCTCGCCGGGTGAGGACGGCTGGGGGAGGGGCCCCGGTGCGGTCTCGCCCCCGCTCCATTCAGATCCGGTGCCCTCCGACCCAGAAACGCCTCCTTTATGGGTGTGGTCCTGGACGCTGCAGAGACGGTCTCTCAGGCTGCTGATCTGAGCGATGACCAGGTTGATGAGGGCGTAGACCAGCTGATTGAACACCTCCAGGTGCTTGTACTCCTTGAAGCAGCAGAGACATTGTCTGCAGAGGAAACAGGAGGTGTTACAAGAGAGAGCTTCACCCTGAAAACAGTCTCTGCTGAAACTGTAGAGCCACACATGACCAAAACACCTGCAGCTCAGGAAAAATACAGTAGTTTAAAGAATTCCCTGCAAATCTGACATGAAAAATTCACTCATTCAATTTAGTTAAGCTCTTCTCACGCTGTGATTTGGGTTGAAACTTATTTCTTGGGTTATTTTCAGTATAAATTAATCCAACAATTATTTATTTGATTTATATTTAGTCTATAAAATGTCAAAAAATGAGAGCAAGTGTGTGCTGCAAGTCCCCAGAGCCTTACAAAACCCCAAATGGTCATATGTTGACCATTTTCATTTGCTAAATTACTTTAAACGATGGTCTTAAGTAAATATATGTAAAAGCAGGACACACTTGGCTGGTGCATGTCCAACTCTTGGGGAGGACACTGAACCTCGAATAGCTCCTGATGCTACCTGCCCTGTAGCCCCCTGCCATCAGTGTGTGTGTGTAAATGGAAAATGTTAACTCCCTTTAGATAAAAGCTCTCTATGAATGCAGCCATTTAATATACATGTGAGATTTCCTGCCTGTCTACTCTGTATTGATATCACACTGAAGCCAGGTCTCTACTTTAGTTTTAACAAACGGCAACGGTTGAGTTTTATGAGCTTCAAAACAAAAACAAAAAAATTAAATGTCAGCAAAACGCCGTCCGTTCAACATATTCCAGAGACGCAGGTGTTTCCCCACGCCTCAGATTACCTCTCGGCCATCACTAAAGTAAAAGTACAGGACAGGTCACCAGAGCAGGGCCGCTTCCTGGATTCACACTCTGCTACACACTCATAAATAATGCACAGCAGGCGCTAAGGAGGATTTCTTCTTGGTAACATTTAAACAAATGAGTCAGCAGATTTTTCCATGTTTAGGTCACCAAATATGAAACATTCCAGCTGGGTGAATAAAAACAGACCAAAAACAAACTAAACGAGAGTCATCATTACTCAGAATGTCTTGTTGTTAGATGGCCTCGACTGTCAGAGCAGATTAGGGTCTGAAATCTGGAGGAAAAAAATCTAATTTATGGGATATTTATTTAGCCGAGTGAAGGTTGGCAGAGCATGAAAGCTCCAACGAAGCATCACCAGGCTTAAAGGATAACTCTGGTATTTTCAAACCTGGGCCCTATTTTTACGTACTTTGGCTTCCAAATGACTAGTAGGTACAAAAACTTTTGGAAGTGGTCCAGTAGATCACCTCCGCTGGCAGGAGAGAACAGGCGGCGAGCGAGCTGCAGTGGCTGTCAATGTAATCCTTTGGGGCAACTGCACCTGATCAAAGTAGGTCCACTGAAAATGTTTGTTTTAGCCACTGACAGGCTCAGAGTGTTATTCTAAGTGTGTGACAGCATCGTCGAAAGGATCCCTACAGAGAGAGACCTGGAAGATCCTTTTGGTTTAACCACAAACAGCCGTTATATTGTGCTATTAAAACCTGTCAAACATCAACAAAAACAGCTCACAGAAAACATGAGAGGCGTTTTCATTATCTTGTGTTAAACAAATACTGTGTTGGATCTGAACTAAACCTTTAAAACACTAAAGTCACACAACCAATCAAGGAAACCAGATAGACCGGCAACTGCTGTGTAAAATTGCTGCTTTTCTCAATGTAGTCTGGTGTGTGTGCTGTTTGTGGTTAAACCAAAAGGATCTTCCAGGTCTCTCTCTGTAGGGATCCTTTCCATGATGCTGTCACACACTTAGAATAACACTCTGAGCCTGTCAGTGGATCAAACAAGCTCTTTTAGTGGACCCACGTTGACCGGCCTTAAGAATCAGCCACTACAGCTTGTTCCCCGCCTGCTCTCGTGTGCTGTCGGAGGCGATTTATGGGACCAATTCCAAAGATTTTTTGTACCTACTCGTCATATCAACCCCAAAATATGTAAAAAATGGGGCCCAGGTGTTAAAACACCTGAATTATCCTTTTAGATGCAATGGTTTAAAGCTATGATGAGAAGCCAATATGACTTGAGTTCATCCATATTTCCATCATTTCCTCACTGCTGTACATCACTTTCTTCCCATTTTCTCTTCTTATGTTTCTTGGAAGTTACTATAAGTGATGACAGACAACATCAAACCCGACCTGCTCCAGGTGTTTCATCAGTTTGGGGGGAAACTCAAAGTTTTGACACACAGGACCAACGACAGCAACATCATACCTTGGCTTTCTTTGAGCCCAATTACATATCATGCTACGTAAAATAACTTCATCAGCAAACTCTTGTCAGATCTCAGAGGAAGCAGCACTGACCTCTGTGTCCAGGAGCTGATGTAGCCCAGCACTCGCAGGGCATGTTCCTTCTTCAGCTGGAAGCCTCCTTCGCTGCTGTCTGCATCCGATACTGAGGAGAAACCAGAGGAAACACCCGTCAGAGAAGAGCCGTTAGGGAGTCTGACTGAAATACATGGACTGAACACCTCCAGTGAGCCTGTGATTAAAAACTGGGATAAAAAAGGCCTAAACAATAGAAGGACATAGTGAGAATCACCTTCACTTCAATGAGGACGCAGCCATATCTGGATAAAGCAACACGACAACAGGAACAGATAATCAGTGGACCAACCCCACGCTTTGACATTTTCTCTCTCTCACCTTTTAAAATCGTTATGAATGTTTTAAAAAAGAAGAGACTGGTCTCAGAAGTATGGAAGCCCATTTTACCACAATGTACTGAAAAAAAAAAAAATCCTGTGAGTTTAATTAGAAGCTTTCTCCAAATAATGAGAAAGTTTTTCAAAATAATGAGAAATTATCTCAGAATAATGACTCAAAACGATCACTTAGGATCTTAAAATAATGACGCTGAATCAAAATAATTCAAGATTCAACCGTTTTATTGTCACATGGACGCACAGTGAATCCTTGCTTTGGCCTTTCGCCTTCAATGCTGCTTCAGGATTTAGAAAAAAACAACATACATTTATGTAGAAGTACTAATTCAAGTAGTAATAATTGTCTGTTCCACAGGGAGCTGTATGTGTGTATAAATAATGACTTAGTAGAGCAAGTCATACGTTACAGTTTCTCATTACAGTTAATTATGGGGCCTTTATTTAAAATCATCCATACATTAGACATCAGACAGGCTTCTGAGCACAAAGGGACATTAAACATTGGCCCCAGACTTGAGCGGCTCTGGTCTGAAGTTACTATTGTTGTGTTGGGCCTTCAAAGATCCACATCAGTCACACCCAGTTTAGAGGAATCAGGTGTCTGCACTGAACCGCTGACCTCAATTTGGCTGCAAAGACACACAGAATACAAAACAATAAGCCAAATCCAGCAGCCTCGGCCATACAGGCGGGACGTTTTCCTCACAAGCGAAACCCTTTCAGCTCTACGTGCGAACAGAAGCTCCTCTGAGGCTTCGGGACCCGGACTGACTTCCACACATGATTTGGCTTTCCTGCGGCCGCGCTGAGGAGTGTCGAACGGGAACAGACGTTGAAACCGTAAAAACGTTTATGGCTGCCGCTATAAATACAAAGAGGGGGGGGGGGGGACACCGGCGCTGTGTGATCACACTCCTGAGCCCAGCAGCGACTGTAACGCTGAGCCACACTGAAACGCTCCAGCTGTGACACAAGACGAAGTCCGGTTCAGCTAAAATGTGTTTCTGACAGCAGACAGCTGCCGACTGAAGAGCTGAAACGCTCAGAGAGACAAAACACGTACAGAGGACGCTCTTCCACAGACGCCTCGGTGAACTTCTGCTTACATGTCTCTGCTTTTGGGATATTTTGATCAAATCCTACAACAGGACTGGACTGATGCGTCTTCTCCTTCTCAATCAGAAGTTTAAGGCAGAGCTGTAACACTCAGCCCGTTCATTGAGTAGTTGTCAACTATTTTGATATCGATTAATTATTTTGAGTCATTTTCTGATTGCAGCTTCTTAAATGTGAATACTTCCTGGTTTCTTTCCTCTTCTATGACAGTAAACTGAATATCTTTGTGTTGTGGACAAAACAAGACATTTTGGCTTTTAAAGACCCAAAAAAAACCAATTGATTAATCTAGAAAATGGTGTAAAGATTGTTGAATGAGTATTATTTTGGTTAAGTATCCTTCAGGAGGTCAGTAACGACCTTCCAGACGTTAATTCTTGTTATTGGTATCGAATACTCGGCTTTTTATCTGCTCTATGCTTCCATATGTCAGAGCTGCAGCTTCAGTTGGAGCAGTTACACTAAATATCATATCATATCATCCTTTTGAATCTGTAAGCGTGAGGCAAAACAATCTAAATACTTTGATTGTTGTTTTCTAAATGATGAACCAGCTAGTTCCATATTCTTCCATCCCTGCAATAGTCTGTAATAGTCTGTAAATGCATTGGTGAGAACTATTTCATGCTTATACCTTGTTTTTTCTCATTTCAAGGGTTGAAAAGAAACCACGTTTATGCAACGACACTCGACTGGATGCTCCGTTCAACCGAAGGCATCGTCTCAAATGTCCAATTTAGTGAATTCTCTTGAATATTCTGAGCGTCAGTGAAAAGTTAAACTGTGGACGCAGAGAAATAAAAAGGCACCCAAAGCAGTAAAACACAGTGGAAGTGAAGTTTGAGAGTGTAGGAGTTTTTAAAAGTGTCCTCTTAGAGCCTGCAGGTGTTTAAATGAGGAGGTTTCAGCCTCTGAGACACACTGAGAAGGTTTTACATGATAAAAAGCTTCAACACTGGATGCTGAACGTCACTTTCTTCAATTGTATAAAATCCAGTTTTCTTCTCCTTTTCTAACAAAAAGACTTCACAGCACTAGTCTTTGGTCTTATTCTTCAGCTCCTGGCCATGTTTACACCCTCAGCAGTCTTCATGATAACAGAATATGAACCTGCCATGTGGTTCGGCTTGGGGTTGTCTGTTGCAACTCACACTTAGATTCAAATTTCAGCACCGTGGCCTTGTGAGTTTTCCACTCAAAACAGTTGTACATTATTTTAAAAAATCAGGTTTTCCTGCACACCTCTGCAGCGTGTGCCATCAGGCAGCCAATACATGTTATTAGATGTTGGCACAAAGCCTGCTGCATGTTTACTGAGGAGATTTACCCCTCAGGAATTAAAATTTGGGAGCAAAATGACGAGGTGCTACGATGCTCTGTAGCTTTGTACCTAAAACTACAATAGATTTAGCAGCAGAACAAATAAGAGAGCGCTGCGTTGAGCTACATGCTAACATCAGCATGCTAGTATGATATCAAACATGTTAAACATCTTATTTAGCATGTTAGCAACATAAAGTAGAGCTGAGGCTGGTGGGATTAGCTCTGCAGGTATTTATTAAAAGACCAACTCTGAGGGGACCATGAATGTCTAACATCAATCCATACGGTGAGTATGGACACGCCTACAAGCTTGTCATGTTATCGGCTCCATACTTCATCTGTGCAGAATGTAAACAGTCCCTCTGCAGCGACAGCACCTTTCCTCTCCGACCCCCCCTCCCCCCCACGTCGGCTCACATCTACTGTGATTGTTGACTTTGTGTTTCAGTGTGGCTGAGCTAACGGAGACCCAGACCCTCCTCAAAGACCTTTAACATGCAGCTGCCAAGTCTGAAACCCAAACCTGACCCCGAAGCATCATCTCACCAGACTAATATGGACTCCCCATGATGCACTGGGCTGCTCTCACCTCCCCTTCCTCTCCATCCTTATGCCTCATGTCTCTTTAATGTCTGTTACTTCCCCAGAGCCTCTGTGTTCCTTTTCTCATCCCTCAGGTTCCTGTGGATCCTGGTCCCGGTTCTCCGGCTTCATGAATCACTGCTGCGGACCGTCGCTGATTTTAGTGCTGCTATTATTAGTCATCTTCCTATTGTCGGCACCACAGCTGCTGTCTGTTCTCTCTCTCTCTGACAGAAAGCCGCCCACCTCTCAGCCTGGTTCTGTTCGAGGTTTCTTCCCGTTAAAGGGGAGTTTTTGAATCCTTAACTCTGCTCTTTACAGAAAGCGTCTTGAGATAACGCTGTAATATTTTATCCACTAACAACACACAGCGGTCGGGCTCATTAGGAATCAATGAATTACATCTGAAAAGAACAGAACCTGAGCGCAAAAGCTTTACACGACAAAACGACCTGAACCAGAGCCGAGCCCACTGTTGGGCGCTCACATTTTTCAAAATAAAAGCCCGAAAACACGTTACACCTCTTCTAAGAAAACGATCCTGCATCACATCAGGGTCATCATCCTCACACCCTACACCTGTGCTTTGACCAGATTTCCTTCTGCGTGGTGCAATTTCTCGCTGTAACCTCAGCGCTACTTCACTCGATTTAACACTTACAGCATTATTATGATCTCATAAATGAACGGCTCTGTTGTAGTCAAATGTCAGCAGGCCGTGACAGAGAGCCAGTGTGAACAATACCCTGAAAGTGAGGCAGCTACAATGAATTCAGTCATTAATCTTTCCCAACTGTGACATTTCACAATATCTTCAGTAAAAAAAACGCCCGTTATGTTATCTTATCCTCAATATGCTCTTCGTTATTTGAGCTGCATCACCCAGCTCATCTTTACACAGAACTAAACTCGAGGAAACATGTTGATTGTAATAATTGTGGAGGTCATCTGTGATCTGAATCCTGTGAGAATCTGCCATGTCGCAGCAATATTTCAGTACCGTGCTGGACAAGCCAACTGCAGTGGATGTCAAGCAACTGCCGCAACCACAATAATCACTTTTTCTTTTTTTTTTCCAAACACAGTGTGTGTGTGTGTGTGTGTGTGTGACTGGAGCTACTGATGAACGCGCTGATGAGAGTGTGGCTTCAGACGCCTCTGCAGCGGCTGTGCAGCACTTAAATATGGGCAAGACGCTGAACCCCAAAGTGTGTGTGTGTGTGTGAGAATCATTAGTTCCCTCCTGATGGCATGATGGCGGGTTGGCAACCTCCCATCAGTGTATGAATGGTGTGTGTAGTGTTGCAGCGCTTTGAGTGGTCAAAAAGACTAGAGAGGCTACAAACGTTCAGTCCATTAAAAGCAGAAACACACCGCAGGACTTGGGGAGTGTCGGGGGGGGGGGGCATCATGAGAGTGACATCATGGGTGAGGACTGAGAAGCTGAGAAAAATACTGGTGTAGGCCTGTCTATTGAAAACCGTGTCGTCTTTGTCAGTTAAAAAGCAGCAATAATGTGTCAGACGTTTTATTGAGTTCCCCTTTTAGCGAAAGGCTCCGAGAGTCGTCCATCGTCTCTGCCGCTGTGCTCAACCTGCTCAGGTGTGTCTCCGACTGAGGAGCCTCATGGCCCTGGGTAACACCGGTTATTAGCCATAATAACAATAACAACAGCGCTAATATTGCTATTACTGTGCACCACGCTACAAGACGACATCCCCACATGTCACTTGTCTTGTAAAATGTGTGTCTCAGCAGCTCTGTGATTTTGGGATTCTATTTTTTTTTTTTACTTCTTTCTACCTGTTTTCTGGTCGAGAGTCACGTAGGCTGCGTTGGCAATGATTTAAGCTTGGACAGCATCACTTTTGGGTGCTAAACTCTGGATGCTCATCTCGCTGCACAGCAGGATGCAGATGTGGCGCAGAGCCTTGGCATCATATCCAGGGTTTAATATCAGCTGATTCAAGTAAAATACAGACTTTTGCGAATGCGGCACACCGAACACAGACGTTTCTAAATCACACGAGCTCGTCAGGTAACACCAGCCACGTGCAAACAGGTGTTAGGACTCCTTAAACAGGGGAAGACAGGTTGAATGTATATGATGGGCTGTCTTGACACTGGTGAAATGCTCACACAGGGCCGCATCTAATGATTATTTTCTTTACAGATGAATCTCTCGTTCTCATATTTATTTGGAAAATGTCAGGAAATACTAAAATTGTCCACAATAATCACAAAAAAATGTATGTATCTGAAAAAAAAACACTATCCAACATCTATCCAACACTTAAATAGATTCAATTTACACATGTAAAACAGAAAAGCAGCAACAATTTAGGGAACCTCGTGGAGGATCAGCCCCGTGTTAGGAAGCACCACACTCAGCTCCTGGTCGTACAGGGGACACACACACACACACACACACACACACACACACACACACACACACACACACACACACACAAACACATGCTGCTGCAGCAAATCAGAGGTCGCAGGTCACCCGCAGACAGAGCACATGGACCTGCCAGTCTTGTAGACAGAGCTGTCACAGCTGACAGCGCCCTGCTGGGGGACCCCCATCGCCGACCCTCCACAACGCTGGCGTGTAGCGGCGAGGCTGTAAACGCCCAGCAGGCCTCACCGTGTCCCATAAACACAAAAATACAACTGTGTGGAGTGTGTCAGCTCGCAGCAAAACTTTACCCCTCATCCAACTTAACTCTGACCATGAAAACCTCAAACCACAGTCTTAAGAGGAACACACATGTACATTCTTATCTGTTGGCCCACTCCTTTAAACACATTACAGAATGTTTTTCACACTGCCAGTAGGAACAGAAACACTAAAATGTTTCTGTAGCACCGAGTATCAAAAGCTGTGAGGCTCAGCACTGGATGCTTGTTCATCCTGAAGATGAACCAAACTGATTCAAATCAAAATGTTGCCAGTTTGAAGCAAAAGATCTTTGGATTTTGTCAAAAACCCATAAAAAAGTATGTTGTGGTTTTAGCCACAGTAAGTCAGGTATTGTACCAGTTCTGGTATGATGATACCCAGCTCTAGTCGTGATGGGACACACACAGTCGTAAAAATGCCCGCATGGTACGGCTTGGCTTGGCTTGGCTTGGCTTGGCTTGGCCCTACTACACTTGTTTTTACTACCTGGCACTTTTCTCGATAATATTTTCCACTACAGATCGTACACGCTCAATGTTGAGGAAGGCAACACACAAAAAAGTACCAGGTACCAGATACTATCCACAACGTTTGCCAACAAAAAGGGAAAAAACAAGTGCAGCCATAACAATCAGTGGAAACGGGCCATAAGCTCCACAAAGTGACTTCTAGCATGCGGAGGAATGAAGGGAAAAATTAAAGCCACTTGTTTGACTTCCGATTACCGAGCAACACCTCACATGTGTGAACATCAACTTAACAACCTGCCCTGGGAACAGATTCAGACCCTCGTACACACAGTAACATCAGAAAACAGTCCTCTGATCGCTGTCTGGGTCGTTTATTCTCCCATTCACTGGCCTGGCCTGTACAAGAACACCAGACACACCGTCACAGAAACTGACAACTTCACAAAAAAACAGACATTTTGTGTGTCCTTCTGCTCTGGGGGGGCGTTTTCCATCCTTTGGTTTAGGGCTCCTGTGCTCCAGTGAAGTGGAGTCTTAACACCGCAGCAGACAATGATATTTCAGACAATAGTACGCTTCTAACTTTGTGTCAGCTGTTTGTTTTTTCCTGTTCCAACACGACAATGCCCCCAGAGCACGACACCGGGTCCACTGGACTGGACTGGCCTGCACGAAGCCCCGACTTCCACCTCATCTGACGCTTTTGGGACGAGCTGGAACGTCAACTGGAAGCCCAACAGTGCTCCACTGCCAACCTGCTCAGACCAACACGCCTGCACGTCTATCAGGAATAGAAAATTAACCATATTGACCTTTAGACATCATATTAGACATCATACGACTAACTCACTGTTATTTAGACGTGATGTCACATTATTTTGTGTTCAGCCACAGAGTCTCTGCCGGTCCACCACAGGTTTAATACCTGTCAGTAGAACCGCATCACGCGTGCATCTCCTGTGCAGGAGAGCTATAAAGGACGCACATCCCAGCAGCCAAACCCTGAAGTGTTGTGGGAAGTGCTCCCAGAAGACAGGAGCCTGTTATAGCTGCAGAATAACGCCTGTGGTTTGGAAATGACATGTTCAGCCTTCACATGTGTGTCTGTCCATATACTTTCAGCTACACAGCTCACCCTCACAGGTGGATTTGGAAGGTGTTCACCGGCCAGTTAACAACATTATCAAACTTGTGGAGGAGACACTGGTGCAACAGTCAGGTGTTAAAGTGGGCTGCTGCAGGAGGAGCCCTCACACACACACACACACACACACACACACACAATAAGATGGAGCTACACGGGGAACAAACAGTCAGCCACTGCATGGCAACGGCTGTAAAAACAGTGTTATAACACAAAAGGCTTTGTCCCGAGTCTCAGACACCTCTGGAGTGCAGCAGGGCCTGGTTAGCACGCCTGGACTAACGGCTAACTTGGAGCTATAAAGCCAGCCTTGTATTTACGTTTGCAGGCTTAAATTGACGGTAGCCCTGCTCGGTGAAAACGGGATTTCGTGGCAAGATCGGGACCAAATTGACCACGAAAAAGGGAGCCAGGAGTGAGCATCGTGTGCACAAGACATCGGCCATAATAAAAAAAAAACAACACACATCCCCAACCTAGCGAGGATTAACGATGTGCCGAAATATGCGCCTCGTTGCAGCCATTAATTTTCTGGGCTAGCTTGGTTGCCGCTAGCTTACTCCGCTAAACGTTTAACAGACTCGTCCAAAACACACAGAAGGAGAAACACAGCATCGTGTTGGTGTCAGCGATATTAACCGAGAAAGTGTTATTGACAGTCAGCAGGCCATTTTGAACTGTGAATGTGACCGTCCGCAAAACACAATGGGTGGACAGCTAGCAGACTGACCTGACAAACACATCAAACAAAGTCAGCCTGCTAGCTAAAGCTAAACTAGCTAACTTAGCTAACTTCCATTAAAAAAAAAAAAAAAAAAAAAAATCCGTGTTTCGAGTTTCTAACAGCAGCTGCGTCCTTCAAACCCGCCTCACTGCTCCGTGATCAATAACTGATAAATAACTGAAGTCATGGCTGTAATGTCACGCTAATTTTTTTTTAAAAACCCCACCGAGGTCGTGGGATTTTCAGTGGGTTTGGTGGTGAGCTAGTTCTGTGAGGAGTGTTTGACAGACAGGCCCCAAAAAACTGACTGCCAGTTTGGATGGAGGAGGAAAAAAAAAAAAAAAAAAAAAAAAAATCCTGCATTTGCATTCATATCAAATCGACACGGTGTGACACGAAGACACGAGTGTCACCGGCTGTAAAACACGCAGACACGCTTGTCATCGCGTCCACTGACTTGTGGCTGGAGGAGTCTGGATGGGGAAAGACGAGCCAGTGGAGAAAACACACAAAGTTATATTCGGCTAGCCTCCTAGCTAGCACGCTCCCATTGAGATTGAATGGGCAGCGATGCTAACGGGCTAGCCGCTACTCCAAGCATCGCCTCGTTAAAGGGTAGAAATGATTTTTTGCTCACTTACTTTCATTTAAAACCTCCACCAGCTCGGCGCAGTTTTCACACATTGTTCATGAAGAGGAGAGAAAAAAAAACGGAGTGCTCCTACTCAAACCATCGCACTGGGAGCTGTTGTTGGCTGGCAGTTGGCTGTTTTTGGGGCAAAAAAAGGCCCAGTGGAGGCAGTGATTGGTGAAGGTTATCCCACTAAACGGAACCAGTGGAGACAAAAAGGTGCAGAAGGTGATTTGCATCCACGCGAAGTTGATGAACACCAAAAGTTTAGAGGCACAGGAGGGTGGAAATCGAGTCAGTCTCCAATCTGAGCGTTACTTGAGAGAGCAGATACAGCAGCCATGTTGAAAAAGGAGGGGTGGGGGGGAGCGACACAGAGTGGAGAGCGTTCGGCACTTTCCGGCCTGTCTCCTTCGCCCGTTCGTTCGTCTTCGGTAATCTCGCGATATTTCCCACATTGGAGCGATATTTCCAACAACCTTTGATTATCTCAAGGGCAAAATAATCTACATAACACAACAAAATACCAATACTAATATTAATAATACAAACCCAAACATTGATACTTGTATGTGATACTTTAAACTTTTATTTACATTTTCTCTGGTTTCTATTTGTCTCTAGTTCCATGTTATTCTGTGAATTAATTAAAGTTTGTGACAAATATACATAAGTCAATAAAGTGAATCCCTACTAAAATATAAAGCTTATGTAATATCTGACAACTGGCCTTTTATTGCTTTTTATATCTACTGCTCTCAATAACCTTAGATTTCATATTTTTATTGCTTTTATATTCTATTTTATACTATGCCATATCTTTTGATTTATCATTTAGCCTTTATCTGCACCTTTTACTGCTGTTATATATTTATTACTTTGTCCCAGTTTTTAGATATATACGCATCATATATGTGTGTGTGACGATGAACATCAAAAATCTTTAATAAAAAACATGAAAATTAAAGCTAAAATATAAATGCTGTACGTTTCATGTGACTATTATAGATATTAACATGTTTACATTGTTTTATATTTCAACATATTTGCATTTTCTCTCATTTGCCTCAGATTTCATGCACTTCTTTTGACTAAAAGGCGTGAAAGTCACATAATGAGGTTTATGTTCTAAGTCATGGCAGGAAAATAATAATAATTAATAAAGTAATAAATCTAATGTTACTCTTACAGAGACATCCCTTATTATCCAAATAGTTCAGACTGTGTGTTTCATCACAGAGATAAATGACTTTATAACATTTTACCATCAGACTCAGACGTCTGAACTTCTTCAGGCCCTCACAATATCGTTTGTGTGTGTGTGTTAGAAAACAGAACCAAACCTGCCAACAACTTCAGACTTTACCTGACGTCACATCTGGTGACTCATGCGGTTTCTTTCAGTCTAGATTAACATAAGCAGGCCGGCGCTCGTAGCTGCTTATAATCCTGCGATGTCACACTGTGCAGCTGTATCGATGCACTCACGCTAGTTTTATCAAATTACTTTATCATAATGAGCAGCAGCTCATTCTAAAGTCAGTTGACATTTTGTCCTGTTAAAGAGGGAACCACAAAAGGTGGAACTAACATGGCCGATGGCTCCGTTCCAACAACGACTGGGAGAAAATATCTAAAATACCTGCTGTGAAAGAAGTCAGTTCAACTGTAGTTTGGCAGTTGTGACTCCAGTGCAATGCCCCCCTCCCTGTTTGGGGACTATTTCCTGTCAAATTACTCTAAATCTTTCAAAATCTTTTCAGAATGTCATTCGGAATAACGTTTAGGTCCTGGAGGACGAGCTGTGACATTCCCCGTCTTGTCCAGGCTTTCCATGACCTTCAGGGGGTTTTTTTGGGGTAAGAAGCAGAGTCAGATTTTTTTTTTTTTTTTGTAAAAATAGCCAACTTTATATTCTCAGAGTACTAAGACAGCTTTACAAACAGGATGATATGCACACAGCCTTCCTTCTCATCCAAACACAGAGCGGTCCAACTGAAGGTCTGACTCAAGAGAGCCAGAGTAAAAGAAAGAAAAAAAAAAAACCAACAAACACACTGACAAACCAAAACAAGACAACAAAGGAAGCAAGGAAGTACACGTCTACCCCTTGAGCATCACATTCGTCCTGCACCATGAGCATGGCACTTCTGAAACCAGAGCGATCCGCCAGCTAACCATCGTGTTTCAACATTATATATTACATATTAACAAGTAGGAGAGGGGGTGAATAGAGGGAGTGAAGGGGGGGGGGGGGCTTAAAAATAACCTTGAATTCTTTCAACTTCATGCAGGTGGAATAGAACCATAAAGCTTTAATTAGCAAAGAATTAACAAAAGATGGCATGTTGCACACACACACACACACACAAAATCTTTGTATAAAATAAGTTTGTAGGGGAAAAAAAAAAAAAAAAAAAGTCAGCGTCAGGGTGGAGGGGGGTTCAGGGGGACAATTCTCATTTACATATTGACATTGATTTGGTCGACGTACAACCGAGTGCTGGGGTCCTTCCTCTGGCCCCTCGTTCTCTTTTCACACACACAGACACACACTCTCACACACAAACACGCTTGAAAAGAAAAACAATTTATCAACAGGAAGCGTCTATTGTGACCTTTCTCCCCCCCCGCCCCCTCTTCCTCCTCCTCCTCCTCTTCAGAGCTGTTTTGTGCACGCTGCCGCCCGTCAATCCGTCCGTCCGTCCGTCAGTCTGCCGCCGCCTCAGTCGCACATCTCCTCCGGCAGCTCGTGTGGGTTGAGGATGCCGGGCACCGACATCTGGAGCTTGTGTTTCTCCTCCTGGGCTTGGCGCAGGGCCGTCTCCCTCTCCTCCAGGAACAGGTCCGTCGTGTCCTCGCCAGCAAACTCCTGCAGGACCACACAAGCAGAGGCTCAGGGCTTCAGAGCCACAGAGGGGAGACCTCACACCACTCCGAGTTTCCACAAAGCCTCAACAGCTGAAATAATCTGAGCGCCGATGGAGGCTGCAGCTTATAGACGCTTCCAGTCACATTCGATTTCATTCTGTCTCTGATTGACAAGCATGAACCAGTGATCTCAGCTTATAGACTAATAGTTATTATAGCCACAGTTGTGTCCTCTGTTAAAGAACGTATCACACTAGCTTCAAAAAGTTATGCAACTGATTAGAAGTGGTGTCCTGTTTCACATATTGTCTAAATTATCCTCTTTTCCACCGCAGGAACTTTTCTCATTTACCCTGGATTTTGAAAAACCTCTGCATGTTTCCACCGAAATTACCCAGAAAAAAAACTTTCCCTCGACCCCAAACTTTCCCCCGAAAAGTTCCTAGTAGCAAGGAGGAACTTTTCAGATTACCCAGAACTCTTGAGGGGCGCTGATTGGTCGAACACACCTGCAGCGTTCTGCACTTCCATGTTTAAGCCGGCGTGGCTGCAAACTGGTTTATTTCACTTCTACAAGCTTCACTTCGTTTGTGTTTTGATCGTTTGGAAAATGGAGCAAAAGAAGAGAAGCTACGAGAAGCCAGGCTCTTTTCAGCGTGTTTGCAGAGGAAGAAATTCAGCGGGACGACACACGCCGAAACAAAGTCATGAAAAGTTGAAGAAACTTTTGAAGAAAGATTCTAAGAAGCTGAAGGAGCAGAACAGTCGCTCCCCCAGACGTCATCAGCTTGACTTGAATAAATGTTCCTGAACTTTGAGGTGCGGTGGAAACACAAACCACACACATTACCAGGACTTCTTTTACCCGGTAAATAAGTTCCTGGTAATAAAAGTTCCTGGAAGTGTTGGAGGAAAAGAGGCTTTTGTCTGGCTTTAAGTGAAAGTGACTCCATCAGTAAAATCAGAGACGCTCTCGGTCACTAATCAAATCACTGCACGCTGCCTGTTTTCCACAACTACAGCTTGAAGTTTCCCCTCGATGTAGCTGCGTCAGGTTTGGACTGTTTTAACCAACGAACAGGTAATGATTGATCACACATTGACTTTGAAAGGCTCGATTAAAAGTTAAACATTAAGTCCGAGAGCTTCACTGTGAATGAGGCGGCAGATCTACTGTAAACCTTCCAAAACAAGACCTTTTTTTTTAATGACGTCGTCCCCGGTTCTGTTTTCAGGTGCAGGACTCACCTTGATCTGCACCAGGAAGTCCCTCAGGTGCTCCTTGAAGGCCGGGATGTCCTGATTCAGGCTGAACAGACCTGTTACAAACACCTTCACCTGGGCGCTGAGGACGACACATTCAGTAAAAAGGTTATTAAGGTCTGGTGAAGCTGATGTGGCTGTTGGAAATATGTTTTTTAATCTCCACGTGTTTCCATAAAACCTGCCAACATTAGCCACACACACACACACACACACACACACACACACACACACACACACACACACACACACACACACACACACACACACACACACACACACACACACACACACACACACACACACACACACACACACACACACACACACACACACACACACACACACACACACACACACACACACACACACACACACACACACACACACACACACACACACACACACACACACACACACACACACACACACACACACACAGTAATCCCCCCCTGTGGTTCACGCTGCTGCCTACTTACTCTTGCAGATGGGGGAAGGCCGTCTTCAGCAGGTTGGCGATGTATTCCTGGACGTGCGCCTGGTTGTTGACGGGGCTGGCGGCGCTCAGGGCGACGCTGACCTTCCCCTCCTCCACCAGGTTAAACATGTAGGCCAAGATGGTGGCGTGCATGGTCAGGCCTGCAGACAGGGAGCAGGCAGAGGGGGTGACCACTGGTGTGCTGGGTAAGACGGTACAGACTTCCTGTCTCCTGGTCGCCCCCATAAAGCCCTCGATGTTTTTGTATGATGAATTATATCTTAACATCTGATAGACCCAAGATCACATCAGTCTGATCAGCGCGGTGCTGCAAAAACAGCTGCATAATAATTAGTACTAAGCAAAGAAACAAGTTTTGTTTCAGTTTTAACTTCCGATTTATGTAGAAGTCGCTTTAAATTCCTGTTTGTCCAGTTGGAAAGTGATGTCGACTTCTATTATCCGTTTCAGCAGATCTCACCGCAGTCATTTTACCAGGACGTTAGAGTGTCAGAGTGTTCAGAAGATACTTTAATGAATTGGTCATAATCTCCCGGTGGAGTGAGCAGAGAGAGGCCCTGGCACTCGTTTCCTACAGATAGGTGTGTTTTAATGAATCTGGGCCACTTGGGCTTTTTAAAATGTGTTTTTTTTCCTACTAAGAATCTCCAAGATGTCCAAATGTGTGCAAACCTCATAGGAGAGCCAAACAGAGGAGAGTATATTCTGCCAGGCCAGACTGTTTACCTGCCGTGTGAGAGGTATCGGTGACCACTGAGAAGATGTGCTGCAGGACGTCGCAGAAGTACGTCTGGTAGAAGCTCTGTGCCGCCGCCTCCTCTGCAGACACGTTCTGCAGGAGAGTGTAGAGGATCTGCAGACCTGCAGGAGACCAGGAGGACGTTCGTCAGACCAGCAGAGAGACGGAAACAGCCACAGAACACAAGAGCGTCGGCGCGGCCATGACGCTTTAGCCTGACAGTACAATTCTGTTTCAACCAAGACTTTAGAGTTAAGAGGAGTTGCTCTCATGTCTGTAGACAGCAGGGAGATAAAATGTTTTAGCTGCACCTTATGTGTTTAAATTTGAGGTTTTTTAAGCTGTTTTTGACTTCTTACAGGTTCAAACTTAGTTATTTCTCTAAATAGTGAAATCATTTGGCTGGCTGGGAAGAAAAGCTTCATCATCCAACCGTTTCAAGCCCTGACAGGACAGTTTCTGTGTCTCTCTCTCTCTCTCTTAATGTGCTCCCTATCTGACCCGATCCCACTTCAGACCTGTGTCGGCCACGTTCCTCATGGTGTGCTTGAAGGCCCAGATGATGGAGTCCAGGATCAGTTTGAACTGAGCGGGGGCGATGGACAGGAAGGCTGGGAAGCACTGGGAGGTGGCGGCTTGGAGGAGGTAGAAGAAATGGGTTCTGTGTTCGGGGAATTCTTCAAAGTCCTGACGGGAAACAACGAGGAGTTAAAGTCTGCAGCTCAGTTTCAGTGTCAGACTCGTACCTGGTGCCGGGAGACTCGGACCGACCTTGTTGATCATGTTCAGAGTGCACTCAAAGACGGCGTCGAAGATCTTGGGGATTTCTCCCGTGATGTGGACGCCCAGCTTGTTGACGATGGTTGCCATGGTGCTGAGGACCTCGGGCTCCCGGGCGGCGGGGACGTTCCTCTGGTAGTCGATGAGCACCGCCTCCAGCAGGGGGGGCACGAAGTTCTCCCCCACCTGGACCACAGAACGACACATGAACACACCGACGTTGATCAACGTTTGTCCAAACACGTTTGCTGATGTGAAACATTTGTCCTTAATGATTTGAATCTGTGTTATCACTGTGGTCCTCCTGTTTTATAGTTCATACAAAGCTTCTAAATGGATAAGTGAACGTCTCCCGTCTGCTTTAAACCACAGACAGTCGTCCTCCATGTGCAGACTGGACTGATGAACAGCCTTTTTGCTGAAATATTGGTGGACAGTTATTTACTGGCGATGTTCCCTACACTTTATTTGGCCAGTGACGTTCCTCGTGTTTGTATTCTGCATCGACAGGAACGACACTCAGATGAACGGCTGAATGGAAGCACTGGAGAGAAAGAGTTGATGTTATGGGGGAACTAAACCTACAGAAACGTGAGTGTGTGCAGGTTAGCTAACCGGCTAGCTCCTCCACGTGGGGGGGGGTCACATGGGGACAAAGTTTGTGATAACAAATAGTAAAAACCTAAAAAAGCACAGTCGCTACGTGAAATATTATTATTAAATATTTATTTAATATTATTAGTGAACGTGAATCTAAGACTTTTTAAAGGCCGCCTTGCTAAAGACACCCCTTCAAAATAAGAGCTCCACCACATCAGTTCACTACTTTTACTCTAAGATGAGACATAACACGATCTGGTCTAGTTTACACCTGGTCAAAAACCATCTTCAGCAGTCGGTGACTGTCACTAGGACACAGAACCTGGTTTGACTAAAAGCTGGGGGACATTAGAAGTGTCATTGTTTTTCCCCCCGTTGTTTCTACAGTGCAGGGACCTTTCAGTTAGAGACATTATGACTGCTGGTTTTGAGAGGGAACTGGGAATCATCCCTAAATTGTTCATACAGTTTTCCATCTGCGGTGGCAGGACTGGCCGTGGCTTCACCGCCTCACACAGAGGATGCTTTGTGTGGAACACAGCTCAAAATAAACACAAACACTTATTTAAAACTTTCTTCCGTTAGAGAACCAACTGGGGAAAATAATATTAAATAAAAAAAACAGGTCAGCTCACCATCTGAGGGTCGTTGGAGCGACTGACCCAGCCGGAGATCAGCTTCAGGGTCTCTCTCTTCACCGTCCTCATACTCCTGATCAGAGGCTGTTTGGTCACCATCTCACCTGTAGAAAAGACAAGACAGCAGAGCACCATTAGTAACCACTGGGAGTAATCACATGTCCAATATCATCTCTCCTTAGCTCCGTGTTTGGTCTCTACCCACTCCTGAGGGAAATACTGGACTCTTTAGCTGCTAAATGCTCCGCTACGTTCACCAGCTGATTAAACATTAGGTTTACAAAATGTTTTTATGGGTTTAAAAACAGTGAGAGTGAAGCAAAACGGTACATTTACAGAGCGGACAGAGACACAATGAGTTTTTCACATCGTCATATATTGTCAGTGTAAAATATTGGTTATAGTCAGTTTAAAAAAAGAAACTTAAATGGATTAGGACCAGTAAAGAAAAGTGTTTTTGTGTCTTAAATGATGAAATCTACATAATTAATCCTCATTTGACATCTTTAATACTTGCTGAAGAAGATGTAGTATTGTATTATAGCACTTTGAATCATCTTATTTATCCATTAAATTAATTCTAACACCTCTCCAACAGGGCAGAGTATAAAATGATCAAAGTATGAACAACACTGACTGTAAATCTAAAAAAGAGTTTTCTATTAACAGTTTGCTGTGAGGTCATTTCACCACGGCTCAAGCATAATGAAATATTTATTCCATGAGCTGCTGCTCTTAAATATGCTCCCCAAGGCCGCTGGTCTCGGCAGGTTTAATGATGTTGTCAGAGCAGTGACAGCATCACTCATTCTTCCTTTCATTACTGTGAATCATGAACACACACACACACACTCTGCTTCTTACTCCTTAATCATGTTTCCATTAAAGACTACTGACACGCACGCAAACAGGCAGCGAGCAGGAACTGACCGTTGGTCTGGACAGCCGAGGAGATGTTTTCACTCAGGCACTTGTAGACGTTGAGCATGTCCAGGTAGATTCGTCCCAGCTGCACCACGAAGGGGTGACCGACGGCTTTACAGGCTCTGACGTTCGTCTTTAGGATGCTGCCCAGCTGACGCACCGTCTCCGCGTCTTTCAGGATGTCCACGTTCTGCAACACAGAGTCCACAAGTTAGTGACAGCAGGCTACAGGCTGCGTTAAAGACGAACAACATACCATTTTAATGTGTTTTTGTCCCGGACCCTCTCTTTTAGTAAATGTGTGTGTGGCTGTTTGACCCGTTGATCACGTGACCTCCTTCAGCAGGCTGACGGTCCACCCTGCTGTGAACCTGAATGCACCTCGCTCTCTGATAATAGGAAGTCGGAGGCAGAGCCAAGCATGCAAATTGTGCTGTTGTGCCATTTACTATATTTTGGATGAGCTTTTACAACAACGGCTGCATAATAGGAGTGTGTCTATATAACTCTGACTTAGTGCTTAATGAGGGTCGCTCCAGGACGGATCGATACCGGCTGTCCGAGACCCGACTTCAGACTAGGAAGCTGCAAGATTTGCCGTGTTTTCTGTTGTTTTACTGGTCATTTGTCAGGTTAGTCTGTTGAACTTGGGGTCTTCATGTTGGTCTGCTAATGTGTTTCCCTTTCAAAAGACACAACCGGAGCTGAAACAGTGCACTCAGACAGAGGGTGAACATCACAGCATGTAAAGATCTTCTAACAGGACCCCCAAACACAAGAAGGAACCTGAAAATGTCTCCTGCTTAGAACCCTGCTGTCCTCACCTTGGTGGCCTGCTGGATGATGCTGTCCCACACCTGGTTGGGCAGCAGCATGTACTTCTCTATGAGGAGCTCCTGAACGGCCTGGTCTGTCTGAGCTCCAATCATGTAGCCAACGGCCTCATAAAACGTGTGGACCTGCAGAGACAAGGCTCAAAGTTCATCTGACTGGGACAATGAATGTGCTAAATGTAACCGTCGTACAAACAGAAAGTGGCATTTAATAAAAAAAAAAAAAAACAAGAAGTCCAGAGACCTGCTGAGGCTGCAGGTCACAGATGATGGTGTTGATGTTGTTGAGGATCTCGTCGATGAAGGGCATGACCTCGCCCACCTGAACCTGGACAAAATGACGCCGGCACTTCTGGGCGATCTTGATGAAGGTGTCACAGGCCATGTCCTGCACGCCGTCGTGGGTCTCTGTGCGATGAAGAGGAGGACGAAGCACGAGAAAACGTGATTAAAAACATACTAATGTGGCACTTTTCATTCACAGACTTGGAGACAGATTATTTTCTATGTGGAGGATTTGGGCTCCTCCAGTTTCTCACCGTGCATGAACTCAAACAGCTTGTTGACGACGGTCTTCAGGAACTTCCAGTGGGCCCGGAGGAAGCGAGGATACTGGCCCACGATGTACATGATGTTGGACGCTATGATGGCCTTGTTGTCCTTTCCCCTTTTTTGCTCACACAAGCCAAGCAGGTCCTGAGAGCACAACACAACACAACACACACATAACTGCTGAGTCAATAACTGTTTAAAGGGAGAAATGCTTTAGGATTACAGGTTGAAATTAGGATCGATTTAACCGGACTCAGCAGGAGTTAATTAGCTGAACAAATGCTTGTGTCACGCAGACGCCATGTTGTCAGACAGCGCTGAGTCGGCACTGTTCGTTTTCTATGATCCTTCATGTAACTTCTTCCTTAATTCTTCTTTATTGTGTATTTGATACTGCTGGTTCTCGAGTCTGACTAAATAAAGACTCATATAAATAAATCAAAAAAAGTTTCTGCTTGTAGAAAGACGCTGCTTCATACATTCATTCATTCACTCCAAACCTTGGAGAACACGTCGAGAAGGAAACCCTAATTTTCAAAGCTACTTTAGGTAAATCCAATAAAAGCAGACAAGTAGTAATAAAGAGAAATATACGGCTGTATCAATAAAAATAAATACAATGTAAATAATATAAATAGCAATAACTACAAACCTTTTAAAAGCACTGACTAAATGGTAATTAAACCTTGGAATGGCCTCAGTGGGACTAATGAGTAGAACTGACAGGAGATAACATCGTGTGAGTGTCCCACCTTGATGACCGTGACCAGGAACCTCTTCTCGTCCTCCTCGTGCATCGCCCCGCTGATGGAGCCGATGGCCCAGCACAGCATGTTCAGGTTCCTCCACGACCACTCGGTGCCGTTCACCTGGTTGTGGAGCTTCTCTGTCATGATGCGTTCGGTGTCGGCGTAGTCCAAGTGGGTCAGGTACACTGCGGAGACAGACGGGTGAGCGGATGCCATCTCTTGCCTTCTCATGCGGTGTAAGGAAATTATGATTTGTAGGTGTAAAAGTAAGTGTTTCTCTCAGGGAAAAATAAAAAGGAGTGAAACCAGGCAATTTAAATGGGTTTCTTATCATCGGACATCAAATTTAGAAGCGGCCTCCTGACCAATTTACAATCAGCAGCCCAGTATAAGACGAGGCAAACAGCAATACCAGTAACAATAATAAGTAGACGGCCTAAAACTACATGTACAGTTTACAGAAACTAAAGAAAAAAAACACTCACCAAGAGTCTCCCTCATGTTCTTGTAAAGGTTAATGGCGTCCGTGTCCTTCATGAACTCCCTGACCACCTCCCCCTGATCGTTCTCCACCACCAGCACCTCCTCTGGTTTGGCCATGCGGCTCACCATCAGCAGACGCACCTACAAGAGGAGGAGGAGGAGGAGGAGGAGGAGGAGGAGGAGGAGGAGGAGGAGGAGGAATCAGTTAGATGTGTGCACCAGCCTGTGACTGACCAACCTTCCTAATATGAAGCATGTTTACGTAAAATGTTAGTGAGGTTTATCTGGTGAAACGTCTCTGGTTCTAGCTTTTGATTTGTCTTGTTAAAAAGTAAATTTAATATTTTTAGGCTGACTCCATCATCAGACAGCAGTTTTCACCATTTTATAAACCAAATGTTTAATCATTAAACTCACAATGTGCAGTACTTTGTAATATCTCCCACGTGTACCTACCTATATTTTCTTTTATACTTCTATGTCGTGGGATAATAAAGTCTTATCTTATCTTGAAAACAATATCTGCAGATTAACCAGTCATTAAATAAAAGCCCTATTGGTGTCATAAACAGTTCAAAGACTCGTCTGCTGGGTGACGGGCCGACCTGGGAGAGCACGGGCAGGTAGAGGTGTCGGCGCGGCGGGACGTCGGACAGCAGCGGGGTGCTGGAGGTGGAGAAGGGGCTCTCCCTGTAGAGCTCAGCTGCCAGGTGGTTCCAGTACTCCAGACAGATCTTGAAGATCTCCGTCTCCTCCACCTCCGACACCAGCAGCATGTAGTGCAGCGCCTGGGGGGCGGGGCAAAGGGCGGAGAGGTCACATGACAACACTAACATCATGGCTGCAGGTTAATAAAATGGGTCCTTCTGGATAATTCAAGCAGTTTATTTCTTCTCTTAGTGATTTCAAGTCATCATTCCTACTACTAACTTAGTGTTTAACTTACTAACAGTTTGGATTCAGGATATAAACCTTCTCCGCTTTAACAATATGGAGAATTATCAAACTTTACTGTATTCAATCTCTTACTTACGGAGACCTGCAGTGTTGAATTGTATTAAATGCATGAAAAGTTTTCCTTGATTAAGTTTGAATTAGAAAAATATTTGTTTTTAATCATATGATGATTAATTATTTCAGAAAATCTGATTTATTCAATATTGAACACTTGAGTCTCTAGATTCACACATTTTAAGAAATTAGATGGATTCGTAATATTTTCCGGCCAGTAGCGCAGTGGATAATTGCGCATGCCATCGGCCTGGGGAACCCGGGTTCGACTCCCTCCCAGTCCCGGCTACCAAAAATGGGAGAGGGTTGCGTCAGGAAGGGCATCCGGTGTAAAAAACTAACGCCAAAATCTACAAGCGGATCATCCGCTGTGGCGACCCCGGAAGGGAGCAGCCAGAAAAAGGACAACAACAAGATGGATTCATAATATTTACAAGAAAAACACTCTGAATTTAAGGAAAAATTATATCCTGTGAGGTTAAAGGTGTGAATTTATGAGACTTTATGAGAAGAAAACAGATATTTTCTGAGATTTAAGTCGCAAATTTACAGAAAAATCAGAGAAATAGATTCAGCAATAAGGAAATACTCTTAACTTTTAGCCTGGAAACACTGACTGCAAAGTATAATCTGCTACGGTCGTCTACTGCAGCCTTAATACACACCGATCCAACCGCGTTATGTGGTTCTGTGACAAAAAGTTATTCTAAAAACAGTTGTAAGTTTGCCACTTTCATTTCAGAGAACATCTGAGCTTGTTTTCCAGGCGTGTTTAATCATTTATTTTAGCTGCAGTGGCCGCATGCTCTTATTTCAACAACTATATTTTAGATCTCTGTGTGCAACTACAGCAAAACACCAACTGGACAGTCTTCCCTTCCCTTTAATAAACGTCTGCTGTCAACACCTCCTGAGACAATTATCTGTGGGTCCGTCTCTAACCAAGTGGTCCCACCGTAATCGCTCCCAAATGTGCGACATCACAAAAGGTGTAATCAGGACACCACATCTGAGGAGAGACCGGAGGGGCAGCCACTGGTTATGAGGGGGAGTGTTTCTTTCCACCAGGCGGAGGCAGACGGGACTAAAAGCCACCAGCTGAGAGTTGGAGGTTTGTTTACTCCACAGCTTTAGGTCACTGTTCCACACAGAGAGACAGAGCTCCACTTCTACAGCAGTGAAAGCACCGTTTGCTGCTGCGTCGCCTCGTCCTACCTCCATCAGAGTCTCTCGCAGGTTGGGTCTCTTCTCGATGAGCTGGCCGTGCTCTTTGAGGAACGTGCAGAGGAACAGGCTGAGGTTCTGGATGAAGTTCTGCTCGTCGTCCTTCCCGTTGGCGTAGGCCAGTCTGATGTTAGTGTTCAAAGGCAGCATCTGACCACACCACAAAACACCATTCAGTTATACTTCCTTCGCCATAAACGCACCCGCTGTGTGTCTGTAAACAGGTTCAGTGCTGAGACCACCCACAGCACGCTAACAAAGAGTCCCTGCAGACACTAACTGGTGAGGAAGACCATGAGATGGAGGCTCAAATGCTCTGGAAAAGGCTGGTAAGAGAAACTCAGGTTTATAATTTATGGTTCTGCTGACAGATTTGAGGAACTGTCCTGTCCTGGACTACACTGAATCTCCTCATATGTGATCTGCAGCTCCGGTACAATTACTACACAAAAATGTTTGTTATGCTTCTCTGTAAAACTGAAAACCAATTTAAAAAAAAAAAATAAACTATTGTATTTTAATTGTATTTGTAATTTAAAAACGGTTAATTTAAATAAAGCTTTATTGTTCTGACTTCTGGGTCAAAGAATGAAGCTGAACCATTTCACCTCAAATCAATATCGAGAAATAATCTGGGAGGTTCAAGGTGAGATTAACGAGAGAAGAAGCAAGAAAACTTTGTTCCCCTTTAAAATATTAGACTTCCTGAAAATAATTTTTGGTGAAATATTGAATAGTTTTACCTTTTCTGGTCATTAAAAACTATTAAAATCTCATTCAGCTTTCTGAGGAGCTCAGAGGAGGAAGTCTTTCACAGCTCTTAGATATCTAGAAATCAGTGATCAAACAGGATTATGTCACAATACCAACAGCAGCAGGCAGAGGGGGCTGTCTACATCCACCTGATGAAGAGTGTGTGTGTGTGTGTGTGTGTGTGTGTGTGTGTGTGTGTGTGTGTGTGTGTGTTGAATACACAGGAGTGAGCGTTTCCTGAAAGACAGCTGATCCGTTATCAATTCCAAGACTTTAGGATACTTTAAACAGTTTGTGCCAACAGGAGGCTGCTCCCCAATAAGAAACATTATCCAGTCACTGTTTTCTTGATTTTACTGCTTGTAATTGTGCTTTTGTGCACTTTGGATCCTTGTTTTAGTCTTTTTTCCAAACTTTCACGGGCGTTAAATTAGATTCTGCTCGTCGGTGTAAAAGCATTCTGATGTTCTCGTCACGTTTCATTCAGAAGAATCCTAAAGAGGACCTCTTTGTGTTCAGCTGTTTAGCCTCTGGCTGTTTGTAAAAGCATACCCTCCGTAGGTGTGTCGGGGGTGCAGCTGCCACATCTGTGTCAGCTAACGTGGGACAAACGGCGCTCGGATGAAGGTCAGCGGGACCAAAGAACTTGCTGTGAATGTCGGATTCTCTGAACAAACAAGCAGGAAAAACTCCAAAACTCCAAAATACTAACAAACTCTGCTCCGACTTCCACTCCTGCTGTTTGTTTTTTGGAGTAAACGGTAGAAAGAACACGTTCGCTCGGCCCACAGACGTGATATTTGTGAACAAAGAGAAAGCTGCTCTCACTGTGTGACAGTATGGTGTGTGTGTGTGTGTGTGTGTGTGTGTGTGTGTGTGTGTGTGTGGCAGGAGGTCTGGAGCACAAAGTGTGTGTTTGTGTGTATAATAACAGAGTGGGCAAATGTAAGTGTGCTTGTGTGTAATCCCCCTGAGTGCAATTAACTTGAGCACCACTCAAAGTGATTGTGTGTGTGTGTGTGTGTGTGTGTGTGTGTGTGTGTGTGTGTGTGTGTGTGTGTGTGTGTGTGTGTGTGTGTGTGTGTGTGTGTGTGTGTGTGTGTATACCTGTTTGAGCTGGCACATGGTGAGGGTAAACAGGTTGACAAACTGCTCCTCATACTGGTTGACGCTCACTCCGGCGATCTCTGTCAAACACTTCAGCGTCACGTTGCGAAACATGGGCACGTTCAAGAACTGAAACACACAAATAAAAGCAGGTCAGGTCAGTGCTGAACTGCCCCTTTAACCCCCCCCCCCTTTATTGTAAGTCAGAACTTCTACTTATGTTTCTATTAAAAATGGCCGGTTTAGAAATCAGTGTTTACAGCCTTCACTTACAGCCCAGGCTGCAGGCTGCTAACAAACTGTGAGGTGGGTCAGGATTAAGGCAGAACTGTGACAAAACTGGGGCTGCAACTAAAAATAACTTTGATTATAAGTTAATCTATTTTTGATCACTAGCCTGGCCTCTAAATTGTAAGAAAATAATTAAAAATGTCCACAATTTCTCTCGAGGTGAATTGTTCTGTTTGTCAGCTCAGTGATATAAACCAGAGAAAAGCAGGGAATTCTTTCATGGAAGCAGCTGACACCAGTTTTTTTGCTTGATAAAGGACTTGAAGGATCATTCCTGGTCTCTATTTTTACATATTTTGGTGTCTAAATGACTGGTAGGTATAATAAATGTTGGATCGCCTCAGCCAGCAGCCACCAAACGGGCTGCAACGTGATCCTTTGGGACAACTGCACCTGATCACAGTAGGTCCACTAAAAGAGCTTGTTTGATCCACTGACAGGCTCAGAGTGTTATTCTAAGTGTGTGACAGCATCATGGAAAGGATCCCTACAGAGAGAGACCTGGAAGATCCTTTTGGTTTAACCACAAACAGCACACACACCAGACTCCATTCACTAAAACGGTGATTTTACACAGGAGTTGCTGGTCTATCCAGTCTAGTCTGATGGGCAGTTAGCTTGTGTTATTTTGTGACTTTGGTGTTTTAAAGGGTTAGTTGGGATCCAGCACAATATCTATCTAACACACAATGACAAACAAACCGACCAATTGATGCAGCAGTAGACCAGCAACTCTTGGGCTCTGTGAGGTTAAATTACTGTTTTTGTCAATGGAGTCTGGTGACTTTAAATTGAAATATGTAAAAAAAATCCTTAATAGATTATGAAGAATTTGGCAAATACTTTTTGTTGATCAACTATTCCAATAGGCCACTTGGACTAAATCTAAATTTTCTCTGATGTTTGTGGACATATTCAGTTGTCCATTACATTTTACAACCTTACAAACTTGTTTTACAGACTTTCTATCACCACCTGACGGACAATAAAGATGATCCAATTATAGAAATCTATCAGCTGAAGTCTTGATTTACCTTGTAGACCAGCGTGCTGATGAGCTTGGTCTCGAAGATGTAACCTAAAGGAATCCAGTTCAGGAAGCGGAGGAGGGTCTCCAGCGTGGCGTGGACCAGCGGGGCATTCTGGGAGTTCTCCTACACAGAAGAATAAGAAAACGTGCATGAGAACAGACGGCAGTGTCGGTTAGCAGCAGAGGCCGATGCTGAGAGTCACGTGGTCCGGCGTTGGCCTCATCTTACCATCACAAACTGGCACAGCTGGAATATTTGGGAGAACTCGTTGCACATGCTGAAAGACAAAGAGTGAGATCGTCAGCGGAGGTGGAGTCACGTCTCAAACCAGATTTTACCCCAAATTGGTTGTCTAGGATTCATTATAGTATCTGAACACATTAGCTCTGGTTTGACGCTCAGTTTGAGGGCGTAGCGACATCTGATTAACCGCCCAAACGATCAACCATCTGCGTGTCAGACGGCTCCTATCACATGAGGAATTCTGCTGGTCTGTGCTGCAGCTTGAGCAGGTCGGCAATTCGATTTCCAACATGATCGCTGACAAAATATCCGCTATAAACTGTAGTTGTACATGTTGTACGTAACGGGCCGCATCGTCTGCAGACCCATGAGTCTTTATTTTGTTTTCCCTGTTGAAAATAAAGCTGCGTCTCTCTTTTTGATCGTCACCTTCAAGAATACGGCCACCTTGTTTTAAACTGTCAATGGCCAAACACGCTGCGGTGCGTCAGGACGGATCAATCAAACCGTGCAGAGCAGTTTGGCCAGAAATGGTCAGCGTGTTTAGGCTCCACGTGGGCGGATCGCCTGGTAGATAAAATCTGAGTTGAGTTTCCCCAATCTAGACGTGTCATGATGCTCACAAACCGTGGGACCTTCTGTATCCCTCAAAACAATCATCTCACAGGACGACGTGCGTCACAGCGATTCACTTGGTACATTAACGTGTTCACAGTCACCAGTTATTCAGAAACTGTTCTGTGAGAAACACTGGGGTTGATTAAAACTCATAGTGTGACCAGAAGCTACCGGACCGCAGTTTTGAAGCCTCGAGTTTGATATGCAACAACTGATTGGTTAGGTTTAAGCACAACTCAGGTCTGATTGGTCAGTGAGCAGGTAAACTGCAGCCCCACCCTCCTCTTCCTGGTGTATCTTCCTCTAAATGGGACCATAATTTACTACATGAACGTCCTGCTGTGCTGAAGAAGACTGTAAACAAGAGACTGAGAGCAGAAACTCATCAGGAAAATGTTCACTGAGTTGATAAATCAGGAGAGAAGTCGCCTCATTTTCCTCATTGACTTCCATCCAATCAGACTTCAGTGGAGTCGCCCCCTGCTGGACACTAGAGAGGATGCAGCTTTAAGGCTTCACTGTTCAGACCCAGAAGCTTTTGTCCTCTTCTTCTATACGATCAATGAGTCTTTACCAACAGTGTACAAGAACAATAAAACCTTAACAGTTTGTTTAAACTGATTAAAGCAGAAAATGTTGGCACTTATTGTGCCATTACAAGCTCAGGAAAAGTGTCCACTAAAAGGCACACAGCCTTTTACAGCCTTTTAAAAATGTGGTACAAAGAGGAATAACAGTCTTTATTTTAGCTACTATCAGTATTTCAGTGCCCAAATTGATGTGTGGATTTTGATTTATCTGTTTTTATGCAGAGGTGGAGGCCAGAGCAGACCAACAACTGACAAGTCACAGCACATCCTCTTCCATCACTTACCTGTCCTTAAGGTGCTTGGCCTTCACCTGGGTCATCTGGCCACTAGAGAAGTCAAAAACCTCCTCGCTGAGCAGTTTGAGGATGATCATGTTGTTCTGACAGAGGCTCTCGCTGGTCCGACTCGCACCCACGATATCGCTGATGAAGGTGGGCCAGTGTTTGGGCCATTCCTGCTTCAGGATCTAAACCAGACCAGAGAAGAAGGAGAAGGAGGAGGAGGAGGAGGAGGAGGAGGAGGAGAGCAGCTCTGTGTCACTGGCTTCATCGCATCTCGTCACTCATTGTTCTTGTGTCAAACAGTCAAATGTTTATTTACCTGTACGAGGATCATGTTGAGTTTGGAAATGTACACTCCCTCCTTCTGAAAATGAAGCACACAAAAACAGTGACGTTCATTCACGGTGACTTAGAGGTACAGTTCCCTGACTTTCCCTGCCTGGAATAGACTCTTCTTAATCATTTCCAGGTATCCCATGACCCGTGGGCCTCCTCTGTTAATGTGAGCTCACCTCCATGTTTGCAGGGTCAGAGGACGTCTTGATGATCAACCCGACAACATACTTCTTGATGCCTGAAAAACGAATATAAAAGTGTTTTAAATCAGAAACCACACAGAGAGAGATCTCACTGACAGACACCCTCATTATCTGTTTATTTGATGGCATCACACTGACCTTCACACTGATTTCTTGGGAGAATCTTCCAGCGTGTTTTGATGACTGTCTCCAGAATCTGCAGCGCGTAATACTGAGAGGAAAAACAGAGATGTATCAGAGCTCTGAAGACACATCACACACACACATATTCCTCCCATCAGGACTTAGCAAACAACAGCTAACAGCTAACCACAATACAGGATCCGCACTGTGATGCCTCCCTGCTGATGTCAGACACATGTGAATGTGTGACTGTAAACATGGACCATACATACAGACACTGCATGCACCATCCAAGCCCATTTTTGGACTAATCCTGCCCCTTTAGTCGTTATCCTTACACAAAAACAACTGGAAACGACGGTGCTGTTTGTGAGTAACTTATTATAAATATGAGATCTTCTGTTGCAACACAGTTACAGATAAACCCCCACATCAGGCTGCGGAGAAAACTCGTCTATTTGCTGTTCTATTTGGAGCTTTTAACACTAATGGCAGCAGCGAATGCGGCACTAGGGAGGGAGGAATGGTGGATAGTTAGCATAAGCACCAAAAGCAATCATAACTGAGCAAATAAAGACAATCACCACGCTGCAAAAACTTCAACAGAGAACATTTTTGACAACAAATGCCTCACACTGAAGGAAAAAAAATCAAAAAGTATTAATTTGGGTTTAAACACAGTAAGCTTCCATTAGCTTAGGAGATAATCTAATAAGTACAGTGGAGCTGAAGTAGAGTGAATGCCCTGAAAGCTCTGGCCTGATGTGGATGAACTGATAAACATCAGCTCATGTTATTACATCGGCCCCCGACTGACAGACAGACAGACAGACAGACAACCAGCAGCCGAGGCCAGTTTGGAGCGTTCCTCTGCTACAACACCAGCGTGTGTCGGGTACGTACTTTAGTTTTCATGTTCTGGGAGAACTCCAAGATGGTGTCGACCCTCGTCCAGGCGTCCGGGTGGTCCTTCAGGTTGGTGAGAACTTCCTGGGCCACTCGTTGCTGCAAGAGATCAACAGCAGACTTTATAGGCCATGAATCTTCAGGTTTTTAAAGATCAACTACAGGTACATCTCCCCCCCTAAAAGGTTACACGTCATATTTGACCGGACTTAGATGCACAGACTCCCATCCAGAAAGGAAAGCCCACAGCGGAAAGGATCAGTCCCCACCTGGGATCCAATGTCGTGGTACATCGAGTTGACAACATTGTCCAACAGGTTGATGTCCAGTTTCTGACTGAAGTCCAGCAGCTGTCTGGCTGGGTGATCCGCCAACATCGTCATTTCTGCTGGCATAGAGCTTCTGGAGTGGGGGGGCAGGGGGCGGGAGTGTTAATACTTCAACCACAGCAGCACACAATACTGAAACATGCAACAGAATATTACTGTAAGAAGTTTGCATGAACAAGTTTGCTATTATTTTAGAACAAGAGGGGTGAAGCTGTGCACCCACAGCAGAGGAGTGACTTTAAGTTGTTTTCCTGACATGTTTCTTGTAGTAGCCACTCAGAGACATGCTCAGTGAAACATGTGTCAAAGGCAGACACCCTGAAGCTTCAGTCAGCCCTCGTGGTCCGACTGTGACACCCATTGAAACGAAGCAGAAACTTGCAACACACACAAAAAAGGAACGAAACAACGCCCCCACTTGGCTGACTGGGTGCGCACAGCTGCATCCACCACAGCCCGACTGGTGGACCAGTTTAGAGGCTATTCAGGGCAATTAAAGTGCGTGGAAACGAGCCCGAGGACCCCGCAGAGTCCCCTCGGCTACACCACCTTGTCACGCTGGTTTTCCAACAGCTCGTAACAACCAAACAACCCAAACAAAAACCCCACATTACTTTCCGAGACTGACTGACTGATGCTAATGCTAGCCCACGCTGGGTGAGTTAGGTGTTACTGTTGATCGGGCTCGACTTACCTGGTGTGTCCGGTCCGCTCGTCAAAAACAAGTGTTAGTTAGCTGGTGTGGCTCGAAGATCCGGAATATTTCTCTCCTGAACGCGATGAAAGCAGCCGGGCGGTGTTATCTCATTGCACACCCTCACGCTGCTCCTAACCTTCGATGTAGCTAAATGCTAACGTTAGCCTTTTCCTGGATGACACTTAGCGGCGCTGCCTTAAAAAATACCGTTACCGCTGGATACCTATCGGCGCACTTATCGGGCTCCCCGCACGTTACCTCAGCCTATTGTCTCTCCTCTCCAACCAGTCTGAAACATTTCTCCCGTTAGCTACCAATAACCACAGCCGACTCCCACCAGGCTACTAGCAACCTAGCGTGCTAATGGAAAAGTCAATGATGATTCCACTCTGCGGGCTAATGTTAAGCTAAGCTAACAGCACAGATTCACGGAGACACACTCGGAGCGGTATTCCGGGTCATAACCGCGAGGTGAAAGAGTCTCGTTTTTATTTCTGATTCTATTCGCACACACTGTTGGAGAGCAGAGATGTTTTAATGCGTGCAAGTGTGCTCTTCCTCTAAGCTCATGCTTCCAACCACGGACCGGTTGAAACCGGTTGAGACCGGGATATTCATTCTCGCTGTTTCGGCCCGCCGCGCGCCGCGTAAAATTTGGACTACGTACCCGCCCACCCGGCGCCCGATTGGTCGCGCCGGCGCTGACGTCATGGCGTGTCATAGGCTGGGTGGAGCTGTCAATCTGGCTCAGCCTCCCTGATGAGGAACAACAACAACAGGGGCCCTCATGTCAGACTCCTCTTAGCTCAGGGGCCACATGCAGAATCAGAATCAGACAGTTTTACTGTCATGGCACCAAGTAGTGCAACGAAATTAGCTGTGCTTAAAAACAAATAACCTAGAAATAACACTATGTAACCTGAATCAATCAGAATCAACTTTATTTGGCCAAGAATAGGCAAACAAGGAATTTTACTCCGGTGAAACTTGTCTCTCTGTGTACCGTGAAAAAGAAAGAAATAAACTACAACAATAAGAATAAGAACAGGAACAATAACAGTATAAGTACTCACAACAACAGAATGTACAGTGGAGGTAGGTGTGGTGCATTTATGTAGTGCTAAAATAGTAACACACACACACAAACATGCATTCACTCATTCACTCATGCATCAATAAATAAATAACAATAAAAAGGCATGAAAGAACAGCAGCAGTGAGGAGTGCAAACATTGCAATGTTCACATTTATTGCACATTATAGTGACCACTGTGCTTGCACCTATGAGGTGTATGAGATGGGTTCAAGGTAGTGTTAGTTGGAGGTAGTGGCCTTACGAACAGCTTCTTCCCACAGGCCATCAGGCTGGTGACTCCCACACACACACACTGTGTTGTCACCTTATTGTGGCTGTAAACACTTTATTCCACCAAAGTTTACACGGAGCACTGCTGCTGCTGCTGCTGGCTCAGGTGTTGTGTTGTTATAGTTTCTTATACTGCTGACTCATGTTTATTTAGATTGTTATAACTAGCTTAGTTTGTGTTGTTGTAGTTGTTATAGTTTCTTATAGTCTACTAGATTAGAGTATTTGTTCAGTGATGGGGGAACCTGTCTGGTTTTCTGTGCATATGACAGTAAACATCTTTACAAGTACATTTACTGAGCTCTCTTTTTACAAAACATCATGAACAACCTGAACTTTGTCTTCTCTGTCATTTTTACACTTTGGACCCTCTGGTGGGCCGGTTTTGGCCCGCAGGCCGTATGTTTGACACCGCTGCCCTAAACTATTAGAAATAACTTGATAAAATGAGTTTTTAATAAGTGGGTTTATTGTAGGTGGTTCAGTCTGACATAAATGGTAAATAATAATTTTTCGACCGCTTGAAGCACCTCTACATCACATCCTCACTCACCCATCATTCATTCAGGGGGAAGATAAAGTTGGAGGAGACTATTCTCGGGCTTCAGTGTCACTTCGACATGCTGACTCACAGGAGCTGGAGATCAAACCACCCATTTTCTGATTCATGGACGACCCGCTCTACCTCTGAGCTACAGCCACCTGCAAATACAATAATAATGACTGAAAATAAGTGTTTAATACTGCAGTCGTATTTGTTAGCTCACATATTTGATTGATTTTACCCAAATGTTGTCTAATAACACAACTGTGTGTAACACAACTCATTGAAATCAGGCATTGTGCCCTTGTAGGAACAGATACAAATAGTAAAATTAATGATAATGAATGATTTAGCTCCCAAATCCATCCTGCATCCTCATTCTGAGCAGGTTTCCAGTAACATGTTGTGTTCCCACTAGAAACATGATGGAATAAAGCTAAAGGATTTGTTTTTGTGCGTGTGCTGTTGTCAGCTTCGGGCAAATCCTGGAAATGAGCTTTAAATCTTAAGAAAAGGAAGAAGTTTAATTTTGTCTGATGTTACAGGTATGAAGTGGATGAATCTGTGGATGCTTGCTGTGTACTGTTAATGTCCTCAGTAAAACCTGCACTATGACGAGTGTGCGGCCTGCAAATGTCCCGTGGGTGCGTTCAAAATCACTTCGTCACGTGTGAAACTTTTTATTCAAAACTCAGATTCAGTGCGTCACATTAAGCACATTTTCCTGAACCATTGTTCTGACACATTCTTACTCCTTACTGAGGATATTTGCACATTCCTGCATGTTTAACACACTGTTAAGTGTTTCTATTTCATATTTAGGTTTGACTTGCAGTACAGTACTGGCTGTAAATGCATGTTAAATCCATTACAACTACATTAATGCATTAATTATGCAAATTGATTATGATTCAATTAGTGTTTATTAAGTAGGCAAAAGTGAAACGAGGGAACAAAGGAAGTGATTTCAGGTGATGTGCATAATATTTACAATCAAATATAAAATCTAGTCATTGTAGGAAAACAATTCTTCAGCACTCTTCCTCACTGGTTGTCTTCATCACTGCTCTGTTTTCTCTGTCAGAGTTCTTGAACATTATATCGTGGCGTTTGATGACATCACTCCCCTTCTTCCTCCTGTTTAGCCTCAGCGTCACCCTCGCCGTCGTTGGCCTCAGCGTCACCCTCGCCGTCGTTGGCCTCAGCGTCACCCTCGCCGTCGTTGGCCTCAGCGTCACCCTCGCCGTCGTTGGCCTCAGCGTCACGCTCGCCTTCGTCAGAGTAATTCTCGTGATCGTCCGAGTAGTGGCAGCTTTCGTCTGAATAGTGGCGACTGTCCTCTCCGTCGCGGTGGCTCGTCGAGGCCTCGTCCTCCCTCTCGTCTGGATCTACTTCTGCGTCTTCGTCGTTCAGGAAGACCTTTCTGTAGCGCAGAGGTTCGAATCCAAAGTCTGACCCCTCTTGGTCACTAAAACAACAGAAGGAACACGTTTCTTTTAATGAATAATAAATAAACAAAGCTGGGACACTGATCTGATTTCTGGTGTGTGCTCTCACTTTAAAACTTTAAACGATTTAAATCCCCTTTTCTATGTGTTTATCTGTTTTCTTGGTTGTTTTTGATACTTTACTAACCAAACCGTTCGTTACAAGCGTTTTCATCCCCATCTTACTTTTACTTTTCTTTGCATAGAGCACCACACTGTCTGGGTGAGCGTGCACGTCACAGGTGTACCTCTGTTTGCTGTCACTGGATGCCGAGGCTTTGCGTGCAGATCTGGATTTGGCCGCCTTGCTGCTGATGAAGTCTTCAGTCAGATCACATCCATGCAGGGCTTCTGCGTAGCGTTTCTCTGCCGCATGTTTGGCATTCCTCTGTTATCAAAGCACGGCCAGAGAGAGTCAACGTGGAGGCAATCACATGGAAATAAAAGCTGAAACAACACACTCAGATACTCCTGCACGGCTGGATTTCACACATCCCAGCACTTATGGTGATGAAATGCTGCACTCTGAGGTTGTGGTGCATTAAAGGGACAGTTCGGATTATTTCAAGTGGGGTTGTGTGAGGTAATTCTCCATAGTCGGTGTATTACTACCTGCAGCAGATGGCGGTTGCCACGCCACCAGTTTGGAGAAGCAGCAAGACACTGATCAATGTACTGCTGTGGACGGGGGCAGCAGGAAAACATAGTTTAGCCTCCTAAAACAGACCCTCACTTTAAGTGTACGCTATATTTAGAACATTTCCACCGCTAGAAATTGCTGTGAGACAACTCTTTCCAGCAGGGAACTACAGCTCTCTTTCTCTCCGCTCGCTTTAAAGCCACCGGACTCCACTGACAAAAACAGGAATCTTACCCTGCAGGTACCCTGCTGCCTCGACTCTTTGTGTTATTGTGCGGCTTTGGTGTTTTACATGGTTAGTTCAGATCCAAACTAACATGTTAGATCATTGATCGAGGCAGCAAACTTCAGTGTTCCTCAAAGTAAAATGACTGTTTTTGTCACAGGAGTCTGGTGGCTTTGAGGAGAGCGAAGAGAAAGAGAGAGCGGCTTCAGTTCTCTTTCAGAGGGGGCTGTCTGACGGCGATGTAAAGCAGTGAGAATATCTTAAATACAGCGTACACTTAAACTGTGCCTCTTTTAGGAGGCTGAAATCAGTTTTCTTCTGCCCCGGTCCACAGCAGTACATTACTTAGTGTCCGTGCCAACGCCTGCCTGCCTGCCTCTCCAAGCCGGGGATGTGCTGAGCACCGTCTACTCTAAGTAATAAACTATGTTTCCTGACCTCACCAGCACCTCTAATTCAAAACCAAGTTTATCTTAACGCTACACTGCAGATATATCTGCTGCTCCCGGGGATGTAGAAACTGGTTTGACTCTCTTCTGCAGTTGATTTCACCCAGACACTGACACTGAAACCTGACGTTTAAAAACTCAGGTGAAGTTGTTGGAAATAACCTAATGTGTTGTTACAGAATCTGCTTTTACACAGTTATCCAGAGAAAGTAGAAATATCCACTCAGCCTTTAGTCTTATATATTTATATAAAGTCAGAACGTCCCTACTGACCTATGACCTTCAAATGATCTGGTTTTCTGTATGTTTGATGCAGAAACATCATTAAACCTTTAAGTCTTTAAATTAGGCTATGATGTAGTGTTAGGGGGGGGTGGCGGCAGGCCTGAGCTGTTCACCTGTGCAACCTGCTCCAGCAGCAGCGGCCGCCCCTTCACTCTCTGCTGCATCTCTTTAACCTCCTGCTGGTACTCCCTCCGGCGCTGCAGCTCTTGTTTCCTGCACAGAACTCAGGATTACAGGTCGTCCTTCTGCAGTCAGCGACGGCTCAGCTCACGCTGCGGTCATGTTGGGTTCTTTTTTGTTGTTGTTCTTTTAAGGTACCTGAATTCTTTGAGTTTATTCTGGTGCGTCTGTGAGAGAGCGAGGTGGGGGTCGTTTGCCTGGGCACGCTTCACCACCACCCTCTGCAGCTTCTTCTCCCTCTGCTTCTGCCTTTCCTTCCACTGCTCCTCCTCCTCCTCAGCCTTCTTCCTCTGCTCCAGCACCTTTCTGCTCAGGGAGACAATCTGGTCACAGGTGCAGGGAGGTTTGGACGGGGTGGGGACGTCGGGAGGGCGGGGGCTGGTAGTTGAGGATATGGGTGCAACAATCGGCTACAGGGCGTTAACTATTCTGGAGCGGGTGTTTGGTCGTGAACACACTGAGGGATGTTGGGAAAAGGAGCTCCAACACATTTCAAACACAGAAGGCAGCTGCTCGGGTCTCTCCGTCTAAACAGGACATCTGAGTTCTGACGCTGTCTCTATCTCAACTAAAATGGTGGAAGCCTCTGGAGTCCTAAAGTGGTACCTCACTGCCTCGTGGCGCTTTTTGGTGGCATCTGTGACTTTGGTGGGCAGGAGCTCCAGGCTGCCAGACAGGGAAGAACAGACGCTTGAGTTTGCCGTCCGAGATTGGCCGGAGCCGACGTACGGCCAGCGCGGCATCCGAGGGCTGCTCTGCTCCTTCTCGATGTCGGCCAGGATGCGTTCCCGGTGCGAAGAGATCTGCGACGTCCTCAGTTCAAAAGGTTCGCATGCAGTCGTGGGCTTCACCTCTTTCTGTTTCTCCAGCTGTTTCTGGAAGCGTCTGTAACTGGCGTCAAAGTCGGGTATCTCTTTGTTGATACGGGGTCTGTGGGAGAAGTCGTCCGCTGTGCTGCTGTTTTTGGAATTCTTGCGGTCGCTGAGTCGTCGTGCGAGCATGCTGGGAGGCATTGACGCACTCCGGAGCATCTCCTGAGCTCTCATCTGAATCTTGATGGAGCGGTAGAGCTGCTCCTCCTTCACCTGCTCCCCTGATGCGGCTGTGTACACTGCCCTTGGCACTGGCTTGGCCTTGAAGGGTTTGGCTTTTTCCTCCGGTTGCGGGTGAAACTGCTGTTTCTGTTCCTTCTTCAGTCTCTCTCTCTCCAGGAAGCTGAATGGCTTCTGGGCCGGTCGATGATGCCGATCCTCTCGCTCTCTCAGTGTTCGCCGGCGTTCCTCGTTCCGCTCCTGGAGCTCTTCATAAAGCGGGAGGTGAACGTGAGCCGGTACGGGGCTGGCACGGAACTTCCTCTGGCACTCTGTCAGTTCCTCTAGCTGCCGTCGCAGCTCTGCGTTCTCCTGTTCCATCTCTGAACGCGTCTTTATGCCGTGCTTTCGCCTCTCGGTCTCACGCAGCATCATCTGGAAAGGCTTCGGGACGGTCACTCTGTGTTTCCACTGCTCCTGCTCCCCATCTTTACGCCCCGGCCTCTTATTTCCTTTTCTCTTTCGTGGTTTCTTCTGGTCTCCCGACAGGCTGTGCAGCGAGGACGACACGTGGCGACTGTGTGGGGACAGTTTAAAGTCCCTCCACATGTTCTTGATGTGTTCTTTGGGAGAAAAAAGCAGGCCTTTCTCTACATCATTACCGGCAGCTTCATCTTCGTCTGAAGAGTCTGACTGTCCGGAGCCCCTCCTGAGTTCCACAGCAGAGTGAGACTTCTTCAAACGGCGTGAAGCTGCTGGGCTGCTGCTCGACCACGGTAGCCTAACAAACACAATGATTACTCATCATATCACAGAGAAACAGTTCATTCTGGAAAAATAATGGGAAAAAGGTGCTATCTTTACTAAATGAACAGTGAGGGAAACTTTGAGCTGGTGCTCCTGAAGCTTATCATAAATAATCTTATAGGCAAGTTTATCTTTTCCTTATTTGTTCCATTAACTGATGAATGATTTTGACTATAAAATGTTTGACAATCCCCAAAAGTGTGAAAAGAGCCCAAAGTGATGTATTTAAATATCTTAGTTTGTCCAACCAACAGTCTAAAACCCAAAGCTTCTCAGTTTCTAATCATGTAAAAGCAGAAAATCCTCAAATCGAGGAAGCAGGAACGTTTTTTTAATTGAAAAGTGACTCAAACAAAAAAAGTGTATTATTAGAATAGTTTATTCTATTTATTATTTTCTGTCGATCAACTAATTGATTAACAATCTCAGCTCTAATTACACTTGTACAATATAACACAGAGCGCACAATTTAATTAATTGAATTGATTTTTCAGAGCCACTAAGTCGGACACGGTCGCTTTCCTCAGCTAATGTGATGATGGTTTAAAGGATCAGTTCAAACAAATTACACAAAAATATTTTTTTTTCCACTTGCTGACAGCGATACACATGGTTTTGGTTTTTTTAAAAGATTGTGAAATATCCATCAGTGAGATTTCATGTGAGCTGCACAAAGCGCTGAAGCATAAATACATTCAGCAGCGATGTGTTGTGTACATCCTAGTCCCCGTGAAAACCACTGACAGCAGGTTTGTTGACTATCCAAAGTAACTTTTCAAGGCTGTTCTGTTAACCTTCATTATACTGGAAGCCCATTTCCACCACTGTGGTGACAAATAAGATTCTGTGAGTCATTATAATGAGAGACGTTCTTAAAATACTACCTTGGTATCTCAAAAGAATGACTTAGCATCTCAAAACTGATTGATTGACACTACGTCATTACTTTGAGAAAGTCTCTCATCATTTTAAGACACTAGGTCGTTATTTCTAGACAGTTTCTCACTAGAATGACTTGATTCTTTACTACTTTACATCACAGTGGTAGAGAGGTGCTTCCATATATATATATCTCAAACAAAACAAAACTAACTACAAGGAGAAACTGTGTTTTTGTGATCCGATTGAAGTTGTTGTGCTATGAAACGTTGATGAATCCTGTCCTTTTTAGGCCAAAAGGAGTAAGATCAAGGACTCACATTACTTTTTGTTATTTATAAAAATCCTCTGTGTGTTAAAGCCATGACCTAACAGAGATAAATATACACGCAACACAATTACCTTTGAGTCTCTTCCATAATCTTGACCAAACGCCACCCACCTGCGCCCCGTCTCCATGTCCAGAGGCTCCATGGACTTGAGCTGCAGCTTTCGGCGGTACATGCTCTCCAGCTCAGCCATGGTGCGAAGGTGGGCCCTCTTCAGCTCCTCCAGCTTGCTGTAGTACTCCTCGTTGGAGAAGAAGATCTCGCTCAGGTCGAGGCGGTCTCCTGCTGCTCTGTAGTCCGTCATCTGGAGAGGGCCGCCATTCCCCAGCAAGTCGTCATCACAGAAATCCGAGCCTGAGTCCTCATACTCCAGCTGAAAACGGCAAAAGTTACTTAAAGCCAGTCAGTGCTCATTTTCTTTCTAAATCTTAAGACGCTAATTACAACAGTGGACTTTTGACAAGGGCGGGAAACAAACGACATTACATGATTTTGCTCGTACATTACTTTATATAACAGTATATGACATGTATCCTGACACTGATAGATTTGTTTTGAAGCTGCCAGGCTTTTATACTCCACGCTGGCTGCAGAACGTTGTTTTTGACCACCAGGCCTCCTTGGGCAGAGTAGCTCAGCTCAGCAGCACTCAGGCTCCTCCAGGACTAAGCTTATTATCCTGCTGCAACAGCAACATGGGCCATATGGTGGAGGACAAAGGCCAGCTTACTATGAGGAGCTCAACTGATCTGCATCAGGTGTCTTGCTCTATTGCTGCTCACGTTATGATGAGGTGTTCGTCACCGAAAATGGGACAACTGCTGCTGGATCCTGCATGAAGGGACAGCAGCGTTGTTGTCCAATGGATAATTAAGGGTTTGGGATTATTACTGAAAGTGGCATCTGGTAATCTAGTCAAGAAGGAAGTCCAGAAATAGTCGGGCCGACAATTTATACAGGTCAAATCCTTTCCACCGCGTGGGCTGACCTGAAACTGTCAGCGGCCTGGAGACTGGACAAGACCAAAGACCGTTTCACTTGAAAAAAAATAAAATATATATATATACTGGTAAAATTAAGATCATTGCAACTGTATTAAATCAGGATTGTAATCTGGAATGGAAGGAAAAACACATGAGATCCACTGAATCAATTTAAGATGGGAAGTGATGCAGTGAAGCCACTTTAAACTGCGTTTTTCCACATTGTTGAGACAAACTTAACGATGTGTTAATGTTTAGAACATAGTGGACAGCATCAGCAAGGTGTAAGAAGGATTAAAGTAGGTAAATTACCTTAATGCTCTCTTCCTCTGTGGTGCTTGGGAGGATAATATAGTTTGGTCCACAATAAATGCTTTATTTAGCTAGAACAACTTTCCTCTGGTGGTACCTCACTTACTGCGGTGGATTTTTTTTAAAAAGTACTATTTTCACTCATTTTGTCAGTTATCTGAAACTTAATTTGCATTTCTAGGTTTTTAGCTAGGACCTAGCTAGTTGTGTGGTTAAAATTAACCTTTAGAGTGACTTTAAATGTGTTTTAATCTCAAACGTGAGGCTGTAACTGTAGCTTCACACCAGATTTAATACTAAATAATGTGATTTTTTACCATCTTTACCTCCTTCTCGTAGTCCCGGTTGTCCATGTGGCCTGTAGCCGTGTACGGAAGCACTCTCTCCCGCTCGTATGAAGCTAGCGGCGCCTTGGTGTGCGGGTCCACCGGCGTTTTTAAACAAGACGTGACCAGGACGTTTGTCCGGTGAGCGTTCGCCATTTTGTTCCAGTTTAGTTAATTAGTTAGTTAGTTGGTTAGTTAGTTATTCAGTTGGTTAGTTAGTTAGTTATTTAGTTAAGAGTCGCTGTCGGTGTACTGAAATCGGCGTGTCCGTATCCAGGCAGCAGGAAGGTTCCTTAGCAACGGAGCTTGGTTGGGAAGGAAGTGACGAACGTGACAGGAAATGAAAAGATGCGGGTCCCACAAAAATAAAAGTGTCATAATTTGAGTTGTACATCTTTATCTGTATTATTTATGTCTGCATATAAATAACGTTTTCCCTCTAAACATATTTCATTTATTTGATTGTCATACACAACTATATTGTAAGGCGTTTGAACTACTGTAATGTAGGCTTTAAATGTGATTAGCACAATTCAAATAATTGTAAAGAAAAACCCCCAACCCTGTTCAAAGCTTAGCATTATAAATCCCAGCTGTACTGAGTGGTGGAAGATGTACTAAGAAGTAGTAATACGTAAAAGGCCTGAATTCAAAATGTTATTTCAGTACAATATTATCAGCAAAATGTACTTAAATTATTAAAAGTGGCTCCTTTCACAGTTATATTACTATAGAATACCATATTATTCTGTTTTTCTCCTAAATAAATACTTTATGTTGTAACTTGCCAATGTGGAGCCTTTTTTTAAGATACCTTGAATATTGCTGGGCAGATTAATAGTATAGTACTTATATCATCTGTCTTGTGGTTATCACGTGTTTTTCTTTTATTAAAAAGTGTCAAATAAATGTAGTGGAGTAAAAATATTTGAATAAAGAAGCATAACATTGAAATATTACTCTAATACTATAATATCATGCATGTCAAAATTGGACTTGGGTTCTTAGTTAGATTCCACATTTTGCTGTTCAAGGCCTGAAATGTATAATCAGTTTAATAATATTTGTTTAATAAAGCACAGTATTACTAGCTCGACTTAATTGGCCTTAAAACTGTCAGAACAAATACAAGAAATCATTTATTCAATATAATTTTCCATATGGAAATGTGAGATCATTTTTCTCAGATGTGCAGTGACAGGAACCACATTACAAACAAATGTGTTCCTCTGAATTAAAATGCAGACATGTTAAACACCGTGAAACAGCATAAAGAAAAAAGAACAACACAGGCAACAGCTGGAGTGTCAACAAAAAACAAGCCTTTTTTTATTAAATTACGCAACGTAACAACTACGGTGGAAATGTGACAGACGGACGTCGACACAGTCCTCTGATCCCTCGCAGTACGAGCAGGCTTAGCGGACTGAATACAATCTATCGGGTGTTCACCTGTGACGAGACAACACAGACTCTCAGACTTCACATGGAATACAGTGCTCTCAAAGCGTGAATGTTGACGCTGTGTAGTTAAACACAGTTGTTGGGTCTTACCACGTCGTCGATCTTGAGGATGCTGCGGACCGTTTCCGTGGCCAGGGTCAGTGCGCTGATGGAAACCAGTAAAGGCTGCACCACCAGCTCCTCCAGGATGTTGGAGATTCCTCCCTGTGACAAACACACAGTAAAACAGGTCGGTCAAATCCGTCACGATACGCAGTGACAGCACAGGAAAGCGTAATGAGGACGAGAGGGAGAGAGAGATTTAAAAAGGTTACTGCTAAGAAAAGGATCATTTCCCCATTAATACATGTATCGACAGAGAAACAACAAATCTCTGCACTGAAAACATGAACTAGAGAATGTTTTTTATTGGATAAATAACTTCAGTAACTGATCTACTGATCATCTGGATCTTCTTCTTCTACATTAATTCACAAACATTTAATGTTTGATGAAGGGGGAGGAGGCGGGCAGACCTTGCGGACGTTGATGCCGGCCATCTTGTCTCCCTGAGCGTGCCTGTTGCGGAGCTCCGTCACCGTGGAGATGGGGTTCAGGCCGGCGTTCTCCGCCAGCGTGGAGGGGATCACCTCCAGGGCGTCGCTGTACGCCCGCACGCAGTAGGCCTCCATGCCGCCCAGGGTGCGCGAGTACTCCGCCAGACGCACGGCCAGCTCGATCTCTGGAGCGCCGCCGCCGGCTATCAGAGCCCTGAGGGGCCGAAGACGAAGAGGCGTTAACCGAAAGAATTAAAATCAATAAAAATACAAAATAAGATCCCAAAAAAAGGAAGTTTTAGAGAAACTGAATCTCAGTATAATGTTGATCACTGATAGAAAAGTGGAAAACTTGTTTGTGGATTTTGTACATTTAATGTTAAGAATTAGCCAAAATTATTTCCCAGCATTCCTCAGATGTATTTGGAGAATTCATCTCTTCAGCGAGGAGGAAACTTATTTTCTCTCTCGGCTTCAGCTTCAACTTTTCTGTCACGTTTGTGGAGTAAAGTCTAAAATAAAGACCGACCTCTTCTTGACCAGGCAGCGGATGACGCACAGCGCGTCGTGGATGGAGCGCTCCGCCTCCTCGATCACCAGCTTGTTGGAGCCCCGAACCACGATGCTCACGGTCTTCCCCGGGCTGGCGCAGCCTGTGATCTGCAGGGAGCAACACAGAACGTTTAGGGAAGCGTGTCACACCCAGCTTCTTCTTCTTCTTCTTCTATTCTGGTTCCTGGCTCCACATGGTTCTCTGGCCTGACGCGTACCTTGACCAGCTTGCCGGAGCCGTCCAGGCTGACCTCCTCTGCCAGCTCTGCGGTGCCGAGCATCTCTGCGGTGAAGTGGTCGATGTGGGCGATGGGCTTGGTGCCAATAGTCTGGGAGGGAGGGGACACTTAGTTTTACCATCATACAGGGATAACAGTGTATGGATGACTACTGTCTACTGATATTCATAGAGAGAAGATTTCTTAATTCTAATATTATGGTCAAATATGAGTATAAAACCCACACCTGTCTAATGAGGCTGTTAATACGTATAGATTGATGACTGATGTTAGAGAGAATAGATTCAAAACAAGACTACAGTCAAACTTTTTTTTTTTTTAAATGTATTTTTTAAGATATAATGACTGTTTATTATATTTCTAAATCACGACCCATCCCTTCTGACAGAATCTCCTCTATAATAACCGGTTCTGTGCAGCCGGAGACGTTTCACTGACGCTCACCTTGCAGATGAACTCGATGTCCTCTCTCTCGATCTCCTTCACCACCATGATCTTCATCTTGTTGAGGAAGTGCAGGGCGAGGTCGCTCAGAGCGTCTCTGTCACAGGACGGTTAGTGGTTAGTACGAGACGTGTTCTCTCTCCATACCTGCAGTCTGACTGTCTGCTCTCATGCTGGCGTACCTGAGGATGGACTTCTGGATGAGCAGCACGTTGCAGCCGGCCTTCTTAATCTGTTTCACCATGTTGAGGATGTAAGCGCGCTCCTCCCGCAGCACGCGGTCCATCTGGGCGTAGTCCGACACCACGATCTGGTTGTCCATCTGCACGGCAAAGGACACAGAGCCGGTCAGGGAGGGAAGGAAAAGGATTTAATCACTCATCTCTCAGTGTGATCATGTGGTCGTGTTGTGTGACTGATAACTGATCGACTGATTACTCTTGACGTTTAGTCTGCTGCAAGGTGTAGCAGTGAAAGAAGGTAGTTACACTGAAGATGACAGCATCAGAGCGAGGTACCAGGAAAAGGCCCCCGTACGCTTGGCCCCAATACCCAATACAAGATTTAGGTTTATTCAATACGTGATTCTGATCTACGTAGCAACCTACAGTCTATTATTTATGACAGACTGTTGCTATGGGTGCAGCTCTGATAGCAGAAGCAATAAAATCATTTTTAAATCAATAAAAAAAACACTTTTAAGTCAGTATTTTGTGTCAGATTGTTGATTTCTTTAGTGTGACACCGTATAATAAGCAGGATAACGGACAGGAAGCGGCGCCATTATTGCAAAATGAGCCCTTTTATCACCGTGTTGGTGGACGTCCCTCACATTCAGTGCAGCCTAACCACATGCATCAGGTGACTCACGTCAGTTTTGGGAGGGGACAGGCAGAACTGAATGAGGCCGATCTTGGCCTTCTCCACACGGCTCACACCGCTGTTGGCCACCCTCTGGGTCAGCACCAGGCCCTCCACCATCTCACAGTCATCAATGGTCCCTCTGAAACACACACACACACACACACACACACGGAGGGGGGGGGGGGGATCCAGATCAATACTTTGAAAGGCAGGCAGGAATTTGAAATGAAACACAGGGATATAAAAACGATGAACTCACCCGAGCTTCTTGATGATTTTGATGTCGTGCAGGTCGACGCTGGTGGCAGTGGCCGGGTCGATGACACGCATGACGGCGTCCACGCTCATGGGCGCCAGCAGGCTGGAGTACTGCGACACCACCTTGGAGCACAGCGACGTGGTGGCGCTGTTGAGCAGCGTCTCGCGGTCGCTGAGCTGCACCGGCCGGCTCATGCCCGTCAGCACCTCCACGCCCTTCTCCACCGCCTTCTGGAACGACTCCGAGATGATGGTGGGGTGGATACCTGAGCGACGGGACAACGTGTTAAACATCAGGGATCAAACTACCCGACAACAGATCAGTTCATCTGTAGAAAATATGTCAACAACAAAACTTCACCGGGTCACACCAGCCACTACAACATGAGGTTTATATCACTTTTTCAATATAACAACCTTTTCCATTTAATAAATGATAACTCTGGTATTTTTGAACGTTGGCATCATATTTCTCGGTGTCTAAAGGACTGGTAGGTAGTAAAAGTGTTGGAACTGGTCCAGTAGATCACCTCAGCCAGCAGCCACCAAACGGGCTGCAACGTGATCCTTTGGGACAACTGCACCTGATCACAGTAGGTCCACTAAAAGAGCTTGTTTGATCCACTGACAGGCTCAGAGTGTTATTCTAAGTGTGTGACAGCATCATGGAAAGGATCCCTACAGAGAGAGACCTGGAAGATCCTTTTGGTTTAACCACAAACAGCACACACACCAGACTACATTCACTAAAACAGGGATTTTAGAGAACAGGACACAGGAGCTGTCCCAAAGGATCACGTTGCAGCCTGTTTCACTGCTGCCGGCTGAGGCAATGAACCGGACCAATTCCAAACTTTGTAGTGCCTTCTAGTACTTTAAATATAGTATATACTTTATCCTTAAAATATTCAACCACTCATAAACTGTTTGTAAAATAACTGATCAAATATTTCAGGCCATTAAGTGGCTTGATTGTTTCAGCGCTGGACTAAATAGAGATTTTCTTTTTCCAGAAGTTCATACTTCACAAGCACGTCCAGTAAAATATGTGCCAATGCTGCCCGAACAAGTCGTCAAGGCAACCAGGTATAAACAAAAAGGGCGAGCGTTCGACAGTGTTGTTCCTCTGTTTGTTACGCTCCTGCAGGACGAGCCAGTGCAGGAGGAGGTCACACAAATCAGATTACCAGTTCTTGATCAGGTAGTTTTAATAGTAAAAAAAATCCATAAAAAACAGGAAATGCTCCAAATAATTCTCTTGCAATTTGCTAATCAAACCTTGCTAATCACCATCATCCACAACAAAGCATATAACTGAGATAAACATTTACAACAACGGCATTTATTCATTTCTAAAGCTCTTACCTTTCTGCAGCAGCTTGTAGCAGGCGTCCAGCAGCGCTCCAGCAATCACCACCACAGAGGTGGTGCCGTCACCAGCCTCGATGTCCTGGGCTTTGGACAGCTCCACCAGCTAAAACACACACACACAAACAGCACTTTACATATATGGCTAATCATTATATCATTATTAAGACTGAGTGTCCACAAGAGTATCAACACCAGGGGGGAGTCTCTGCTGGAACGTACCATTTTGGCTGCAGGGTGGAGCACCTGCATCTGCTTCAGGATGGTGGCACCATCGTTAGTAATGGTCACATCACCTTTCTCATCCTGAATCTGAGATAAACACACACACACACAAAAACAACACCACCTGCTTTAGAAACGTGTGTGTGACACCAAAGGGTTCAGGAGAGTCGCCCTGAAGCCAGAATCTGTTGTACTGACCATCTTGTCCATGCCTTTGGGCCCCAGGCTGGTTCTGATGGCGTCTGCAACGGCTGTCAGACAAACAAGTGACCCGTCAGTGCTGCAACAATCATCAACTCAACATCCACGAAGAACCAAGACACAAGCAAATGTTCCGTGTGCTTATATTTCAGGATAATAAGATGAATAACTGACAAGCAGCACCACACTCTGGCCACTGAGCTTGCTAATGCTGAGATTGTGTTGAGTCATGAGCATCTTGCACAAAGAGAACAAGACACCAAACTCTCTGCGTCTTACAGCAACATTTTGGAAGTGATGGCTGCACACTGTTCCCTAATTTAAGCTACAGGGGAAGAAGCGTTAATATAAGCAGCCAAAATTTAAGGTGGAATTTGAGGAGGGGCATCTGGGGGCTGTCATAATGATGCCGAACACAAAAGGAGATTACTTTGAATTAGCTACCTCCTCTAAACCTTTGCTGCAACCACGCAGTGTACTTTCATTGCGGGGTAAAGCTGTTAAATTGGCACTTTGTTGAATTAGATTTCGGACCAGGTAGAATTAGTGCTTTAGTGACGATGAATAACGGTGCCCAGCCCCGCCCAGCCCACAGCAATGAAACTGAACTAAAAGGTGAGGATTTGGACCAGATATGAGGCGGTTTAAATATCTTAAATAATCGTTAAAAAGTACCTTTGGCAGCAGAGATGTTACTGAACCGAATCTGGGCCGGCTTGTCGCGGTCCACATACGTCCCTCCATTGTGTTTGCCCATGTTTGGGGCTTTCATTGCCGCCTTTGCTTCGGGCATCGCGACTTTATAATCGATGGAAAATGTTAAGAGGAGTCTTCAGAAGGGGACTGATGCGCCCCGGGGCTGAAACACCGCGGATCGGCTTCGGATGGACTCAGATTAAGATGTTCCCCCCTGGTCCCGGTCAGAACCTTCCAGAGCCACAGGATGCTGCGCGGAGAAGAAGGACCCGGCTGTCAAGCTGCCCGGCGCTTGGAGATGACGTATTCAGACAGTTCGCGTCAAGTACCGATGTGACAGAAATCATCGGCGCGGATTTTTTTTAGTTAAAACACTTTAATTTATAACCAAATCAATCATCAATATGCTTTTATATTAAACACTGTTTGGATACAGCCTCTGCTTTGCTACTAAAGCCGAAATTCTCTCATTAATATAACTCAATCTAATCTGTGTTGATTAGCTTTGTCTGGAAGGGCTGAAACAGCAAGGAAGAAGTAGTGTGGATGAACATGTTAGTAAGAAACTGAACTGTTTCTGCTTTCTTTACTTCATATTTTCGTGAATTAGCCACTTCTGTGTCCGGTAGGTGTATTTCGAGTGTTCAGTGTTTTTTTTTTTGTGTTCTTGTCCTCTCTTTATGGCTCCTGCGCGCTCAGGGTTAGCTAAGTTAGCTTAGCAGACTCCACACCAGGCGTGTTTAAGCGGTTGTTTAAAGCATCTCGGGCAGGTGTGTGTGAAGCCACTGATCATCCACAGCAGGTGCATCTTATTTATTGAAAGGGAAGCTGTTTGTAAGGCTAATTATTCAGACCCCAAATGTCCCGTTCACTTCTTGTTGTGAACCTTGAATTTCCACAACAACCAAAACAAAAGCTAGTTTAATGTCAGAGTGGTTCTGACTGTAAACACTAACTAAAGTAAGTCAGTGAAGATTTATTCATGCAGCACTTCTCAACACCAAGTGTAGCAAGTGTGCAGTAAGTTTAACACTATCAAACAATAAGGACAACAATAAAAACACCAAAACACACTGGATTGTTTTTTTTTTTTTAACTTTCATATCTGAGAGTTGCTCAAACCCATAAACTCAAACCCATAAACTTGGTTATTACAGGTTTGTATATACACTGTTTGTCTAGTAGAAAGCAGCGGCAGAGTGATTTTACTGTAAAAACAATGTAATGTAAAGGCACATTGGAAAGTAATGCAACTTACTGGATGAAATAATCACTGGTACAGATATATCTGCAGGAGCTTTTGTCAGCTTGGCAGGTTTATCTTCTGGGCTCCGATAAGTCTTGAGAAGCTTTTTTTCAAGATTTCGATGAAATTAAAATGAGTCCTCTCTGGTCCATGATAAGTTTCACCACCACATTTGATTTAGATACCTGAAAAAGTCTGAAACCCAAACAAAGATGATGAAAAAAGGTCTAAATCGTCACATGTGAGACGCTGAACCAAATCAGATCAAAGACTTTATTGTCACATGCTCAGCAGCTACATGAAGCAGTCTTGTGTCTCTGGTTCCTGGTAACACTGCTAACAGTATCAAAGAAAAACACACCAGCAAGTAAGTAAGTAATATAAATAAGGTATATACAACTAAAGAAATAATAAATAACATGTACAGCTAAGTGGATAATAGATAAATAGAGGTGCAAACCATCAGACAGAGGACCTGTCCAGGGGCTAATGAAGTGATCAGTCCATCCTGTTTAATGTCTCTGCAGCCTTGAGTCATGCTGCCGCTGAAGGAGAAGGACAAACCCGTCGTCCAGAAGCTGCTGTCGGCCGGCTGCTGCCCTCGCTGCGTCCTCAGGTTCTGCTGTGTGAGCGTTCAGGCTGCCTACAGGCGGCCCCGACAGGTGAGACCCCTCCTGCGTTCAGGACTCATGATGAATGTCTTAAAATCAGCTGGAATCATTTTTTTAAAATCTCACACAGGATACGCTCAAGGAGCTCCAAGCTTTCATCAGCAACACAGACAACGACAAATCCACAGAATCCACAGACGAAAACAACAAGTCCCATGATGCAGCGGTGTCAGACCCACCGAGCAAAAGAGCTAAACTGGAGCCCAGTGCAGAGGAAGACGACGCTGCTGCAGTCAAACCGAAGGATGAAGAGTCGCGCGTGTGTGTGGTGTGTTTGGGGATCCTACAGGAACTCTGTGACACAGCCCAGGCCGTAAAGGTGTGTGTGTGTGTCTGTGTGTCTGTGTGTGTGTGTGTGTGTGTGTGTGTGTGTGTGTGTGTGTGTGTGTGTGTGTGTGTGTGTGTGTGTGTGTGTGTCTCACTGTATCATGGTGAAGATGAACTTGATGCTTCGCTCTGTGTTCACAGATCTCCGAGGCCGTGAAGGCAGAGAAGTATGAGTTCGACACCCTGGTGCTGTCGGTCTCTCTGCCTGCTCAGCTGTGCGTCCGCGAGGTCGGTCTCTACATGATTATTAATCATTTCTGATCGATCTGTTGATCATCACAATTAACTGATTAATCATTTAGTTGGTAAAATCAGCCCTCAGATGGTTTGTTTAGTTCAACCAACAGTTCCAACCCCGGAGATATTCAGTTCACAAAGATCTGAAACTGAGGAAAGGAGCTCATTTTAACCTTTAAGACGACTGAAGCAGCAAGTTTTCCTGATTTTAAATATTTTATTTGCTTTATTTGTCTATTTTATTACTTCACCTGCAGGCACTCAGAACCAGTAATAGATCATCCACTGTTTAACATCTGCTGTCTGATTCACATTTTTAGCAAACGTCCTAAAAGTTGTCAAAAGAAAATGTGAAAATTTCATTTCATTTCAGCGTTTTGTGAAAAACCAATCCACACATCTATTAGTCTTTTTAACTGCGGTTGTGAGCAAACAAGCTCAAAATAAATGGAGGTGAACCCACGAACCCTCCAGTGTCCGATAATAAAAGGCCACAGATAGCAAACGTTAAATGAGAAGTCCTGAACCATCAATGTGAACGTCTCATTTTAAACACTCACTGACTTCCTGTCTGTGGCTCTCAGCTCCAAGCTCATTGGTTCGAGAAGGTTTTAATATATAATATATATGTCTTTATCTGATATAAGACACATCAGGCTGTGACACACTCACACACGACACTTGTTGATGTGTGTGTTCTGAATCCTGCAGCACTCCTGTTGGCTGCACGTGAAGAAGGAGCTGAGGTAAAACGATCCGTCTCGCCGTCCACATTGTGAAAACGCCGCCACCGCTGCTGCTGCTGCTGCTGCTGCTGCTGCTGCTGCTGCTGCTGCTGCTGCTGCTGCTGCTGCTGCTGCTGCTGCGCTCGCGGTCAGACGTTCACGTCGACTTTCCTTTTTGTTCGCTCAGAGAGAAAAGCATCGCGCTCGACAAGGACGACGTCGTCCAGGTGAAGGAGGCCTTCAAGTGGATCATGCAGGGCCTGGTCGCCAAGGAGCTGGGGGGCGTAGCCGTGGTTACCAGGGTAGGGCGGCAAATTTATAGATTACAAATGTTAATTTTGACTTTTATCTGCCGAGAGGAAGAAGCAGTTTAGTCTTCGTATTTAAAAGCATTTAAGTTCTCTTTCCTCCCTCTGACTAATTAAATCATCACAATTTTCCACATTAAAGGGCCCGTGTGGCGTTCACTGACCTCCCGCTGGTTTTGTCTTTCCAGAGCATGTTTGAGGTCGGCGTGGAGTTCACTCACCCGGAGACAGACGCCGACTGCCACTTCCTGTGAGTCCGAATCTCTCTGAGGGCCGTGAGAAAGTTTGTGACGCAACTTTAAGTGAATGTAAAAGCAGAATTCAAGTTAAATGTGTGGATGTCACCTCTGAAGTAAGCAGGTGGAGGGTCAGTGAACGTGTCGAGGCGCAGCAGGACGTGTGGTTAAATGATGCTCTGCCTCCTGTTTTTTGGTTTTTTTGTCCTTCCCGCAGTGCGTCAACGTGTCCTGACTGCTTCAAACCCACCAAGAACAAACAGGTGAGGAAGCAGAAGTAAGAAAAAAATATGTTTTGTTAAAGCAGATTAAAGTTTATTCGCTTTCTTGTGTTGGAGTTAGAAGAGAAACTTGATGCCGTCTGTTCAGTATGAAGAGACGCTTAGCTTAGCTTAGCTTAGCTTAGCATAAAGACTGGAAACAGAGGGAACAGCTAGCATGGCTCTGTCTGAAGGTCACAGAATCAGCTCTAAAGCTCATATCTGACTCGTTTAATCCCAAAAAAACAAAATATATGAGCTCATATGCAGGATAATATTATTTTAGATCCTCTCTTCGTTCAACAGATTTACAGTAATTAGATATTTGATGCTCTTTTACTAAACAACCTAGAAATAAAATAGATTAAAATGTGTATATTACATAGAAATATTAACAATAGAAATAATTTCTGTAATAACAAACAAAGAAGAGTCTGTTTGATTTAAGTTAAAGGTTATTACGCTCAAACCTTATTCATTTCTACAGGTTTCTATCTCTCAGCCAACTCTTTGGTTCAAAATACTGTATCTGTCCCTCAAGGGCAGCAAACACACACACACACACACACACACACACACACATCTGAATACGACTAATATGTTAGAACGACATACACAAGAACTACTAACACTGATCTGAAGATGTGGAACAGCATCAAATAACAAAATAAGACTCCAGGAAGTCCCCTCTCAGTGGTTTCTTGGCTCGACTGGACAGTTATTAGCTGAGAGAGACGGGAAATGAGGGCAGAGAGAGAGGGTGTGTTTGATTTCAGCACCAGAGGAGCTGCTCAGTATCGTGTGACCGTGTATTGATTGGAGTTACGAGGCCCCTGAAGAGCCTCTTTCCTCCTCCTCCTCCTCCTCCTCCTCACATCTTCCTCCCAGCACAAAAGACGCTGGGAAGAGATGAGACGTCGTCCTCTCTCACTTCAGGATCTTTTGGAAAAGATGCCAGTTTCTTATTTTCAATCCAGATTAGAGCCAGAATGTCCCAGTTAGTCCAAACCGGTCTGCTGCAGCATTATAGACTGTGACTGTGATAAAAGACGCTGCAGGACTAAATAAAAACACTTCTCACTTCTCTCCCTGCAGTCGGTGTTCACCAGGATGGCGGTGGTCAAAGCTCTGGAGAAGATAGCTGACGCCAAATTTCTAAAGTAAGCGTGGTCTTTACGTTGAGCGAGCTGTCGGCTGCCGATGATGCTCATTACTGCTGATTGTTTCCAGACACTCTCCTTGTCCGCCAGCACGGCCGAGCAGCAGCTGCACCCCTCAGGGCGTCCAGTGTCTCCACGTGTCCGTCTTTGTGGCAGGTATAAGCGGGACGCCAAATCACTCCTTCTGTGTTGACCCTGCCCGGTCGGCCCTCCGTCCTGACCTCCTCCTCCTCCTTCTTCTTCTTCTTGTCGTCCAGGGAGGTACAACAAGTTCTGCCGCAGCCTTCCTCAGACGCCCTGGGTGATCGACGGGGAGAGGAGGATGGAGTCGTCGGTGGAGGAGCTGATCGCAGCGCCCGTCGTGTCGTCCTTCAGAGCCGACGGTGAGTCCTCACTGTGACGGAGACGGCGTGGAATCGGACCCCGAACGCATCGTGGTAATCTCCCCTTCTGGTGTCGTTACAGGATTTAATTTCTCCTCGTCTGGCAGGGAGGACGTGGATGTCCGGACTCTTGGAAACGGTGAGACTCGCTGTTTGTATTTTTTTATTTTGCAGATGATCTTGTCTCCCAAACTGGGAAAGAATGAAGAGTCTTTGTTTTCTGTGTTGGTTTAATCGGCAGGTCGGCCGTTTGCGATGGAGCTGCTGAATCCTCACAAATCCAGATTGAACAAAGTGGAGATGAAGCAGCTGCAGGAGGTTATTAACACCATCATTCATTCACATGAAACCCTTCTCTCAGCTTCCATCCACACGTTTTTAATGCACATTTTATTTTACAAATTATATATATCATATTAATATTAATATATTGTGACATAATATTAATTATGTATATAAAAATAAGTCTTTACGCTCTGCAGAGGTGGAAAAGTTGGTGTTTCTATAAAAAGAAAACAGATTGAGAGGATAAATTCTGACCTACGTGATGAAGAGCTGGACACATTAGCTCTGCCTGGAGCGAAGACGAGGCCGTAACCTTCCTCACTGTAAACACATCAAACCTACAGCAGTGTCACTTTTGACTGAAGCTCTTCTTAACAGTCACGAAAAACCTGGGAAAGTCATCAAAAGCTCGTTTTACCGTCCTGAAATGAGTCTGTGGACGACCTTCATAACAGCCAGTTCATTTTCTGAAGCTGTTGACGAATCCGTTTCTTTAGAGTCACTGTGTCACACAACATGGAAACTATTGACATCAACCATGAACTTCACTTTCAAAACTTTATAAAAAAACAGTAGAAGCACTAAAAATCACTGAAGTCACTGAACCTAACCTTAAACCGACTGCTTGTCTTGATAAATCTCCTCCTAACATTGACGTAGCTGCAGTGGATGGAAGAGAAGAGAAGATTTGCATTTTCTTTTCACAGATTTTTCTGAAAATTCGGTTGAACTTTGTGCCACTGACTCACGTAGAGGAAGCAAAACGTCTCAACAACTACGGCCACAAGTTTAGACCTGATTGTGGTATTTCAGGAGAAGATTGCGATTCATCCTCTGGGAACTATGATCAGATTTTGAGACATGTGGACGAAGCTGATGTCGGCCACAGCTCCACTAACCTCTGCTCCCTGTTTGTGTTTTGTTTTCAGACCATCAACGAGTCATCAGACAAAATCCGGGTGAGAGACCTGCAGATAGTAACCAGGTGAGAGAGCTTTTCTGTTTGTGCTGATTTTGGCGCCGCCTTTGGACAAAAGTGGCGTTTACCGAAATAAAGTATAGTAAAGATCCAGCTAACGTTAGCTCCATTCAGCTCATCATGAAAACAAACCACGGAAGCTGTCGGCTGTGAGCTCAAGATCATAACCACACAGTAAAAATGGGATAAATGTACCTTTTAAAATCTGAAAACATGCATTTTATATTCTGATATTTAGAGGTTTCTTTGCTGGAGATCACATGAAACCTTTCTGCCACATTATCTCTCTCATCCTGTGCAGGCTGCTCCTCGCTGCTGGCGTCTTGGCGCCACCAATGCTAACAGTTTAGCTCGCTAGTGAGCAGGTAGCATGACGTTAAAGCAGGAAGTGTGAGGCTGTTGGGAATGTCAACGTTTTCCTCAGTCATAAAAAAGAAAAACCAAAATCAGAATATATTAACTCACCGTCCACTGAATAACTAACGTCCGCCTTCTGTCAGCAGCACATTAGAAGCTGTAAACACAAGAGAGCGCCGTTATTATGAGCACGACCACATTTGAAGTCACCAGTGAGTTCGGCAAAAGAGAACAAATGATCTTTGAGATCAGGAGGTTATCGTGTATTTAACTCCACGGTGCAGCACTTCAATCCACCGCAACCACAAAATATAACTGGAAAATATATATAACTCTTCCTGCTGCCTAACTTTAAGCACTAAATTCTTTTGGGTGTTTTCGCCGATCTTCTCGCTTTTAAGCAGCGTTAAATTGAGGCGGTTTCAAAAGGCACCTGCTCTGTTGAAGCAGTTGAAGCAGTGGATGAAGCTGTGCTGTGTTCTCCTGCAGAGAGGCCATGAGCCGGATGAAGGAGGGCGAGGAGGAGAAAACCAAGTCGTACACGGCGCTCGTCTGGACCCAGAAGCCCATTCAGAGAGAAGACATCGCCTTCATCGACGACATCAAGGTCACACACACACACACACACACACACACCTGCACACACCAGTAATAAAGTTAATATGGCAGCAAGACTGAGGTTAGGAACTTTAAAAACAGAGATCCTGTCACCGTATGTAAATGAAACTGCTGTTCATCCCGTCAGGATCTGACTCTGGACCAGAAGACTCCTCTGAGGGTTCTGCACCGGCGGGCGCTGGCCGTCCGTCAGCGAGTCGTCCACACGATGACCACCCGCTTCCTGGACTCCCATCACTTCCACCTGGGGCTGAAGACGCAGGCCGGGACGTATCCTCCCACCGTGGAAACACAATTCAGTCATTACGTCATCCAAATACCGTTTTTATACTTCTTAAAGGCAAATACCACACTTTTTTATCCACAATTTTAGTTACTTTGCAGATTAATATTAATGAATCAAAACACACTCAACAAATAAAATTAATAAATTAATTGAGCCAGGGGATGAATTCACAAACTACCCTGCAGTGTACAAAGTGATTAAAATGAGCTTCTGCAGCATCACACAGATAGACAGCATAGATAATATGTGTGCAGGATGTTCCAATAATAGAATATGTGTTATTCTCTATTAAACTTTACTTTTAAGTAAAAGATTTTAGTCCTTTTTAGCTAAAAAAAAAAAAAAAAAAGCTAATGTAGCATGCTAACATGATTACATTTCTATCAACGTGCTAATGTGAAATTTTAGCAATTAGCTTTAAGTTACAGCTAATTTATGCTAACATGTAAAGTTTGAATAAAACTTATTATGAACAGATTGTTTTATAGTCTTTGAGTTTAGCTTGAGGTTGATAGGTTAGCATGTTAATGTTTAGCATCAACCTGTGATGCTAACATTACATGCTAACACACATGCTAGCATCACCAGAATTTAAGAATCTAAAAGTTTTCTATAATTTTTTTTTGCAAACGTTAAAATGTAAAATCTGTTTTTAGCACATAAGCCTCAAAGGGAGTTATTCTGTACTTGTAGTCGTCTTATTTCAGCCTGCAGCTGATTTATTGAACCGTTGTTTGCTCCTGAACTTGAGCCGACAGTTACATCAAAGAGTTCGTCCACGGAGACTTTGGTCGCACCAAACCCAACCTGTGTGTGCTGCTGAAGACGGATACGGACATCCTGGAGCTGGACGTGGAGGTGGGATGAAGAAACCAATCTATTTCTACATATTGTGAGAATTTTGTTCCTGTAGATCGACTCAGCCGGCAACTGCACCTGATCACAGTAGGTCCACTAAAGGAGCTTGTTTGATCCACTGACAGGCTCAGAGTGTTATTCTAAGTGTGTGACAGCATCATGGAAAGGATCCCTACAGAGAGAGACCTGGAAGATCCTTTTGGTTTAACCACAAACAGCCGTTATATCGCTCTCTGCACACCCACCAGACTACATTCACTAAAACAGGGATTTTAGAGAACAGGACACAGGAGCTGCTGCTCTGCTGCTGCCTCAGTCCGTTGATTTGTTTGTGTTGTATAAATACTGCGTTGAATCCGAACTAATAATTTAAATCACCAAACTCACACAACTCCAACAAACTAACTGATCAAGGCAGCGGTAGACGAGCAATTTCTGTATTATGTGAGGTAAAATCCCTGTTTTAGTGAATGTAGTCTGGTGTGTGTGCTGTTTGTGGTTAAACCAAAAGGATCTTCCAGGTCTCTCTCTGTAGGGATCCTTTCCATGATGCTGTCACACACTTAGAATAACACTCTGAGCCTGTCAGTGGATCAAACAAGCTCTTTTAGTGGACCTACTGTGATCAGGATCACGTTGCAGCCTGTTTGGTGGCTGCCGGCTGAGTTGATCTACTGGACCAGTTCCAATAAGTTTTTGTACCAGTAGTAGTTTTGTGTTTAAAAATGCTCAGCAGCTTCTGTTGACCCCAAGATGTTGAGCGTCTGTTACTTCCTCCCTCAGTCTGTGGATGTGGACTGGCCTCCGCCCATACCAGAGTGAACGCTGCCTCACCTGACGGCCGCCGGCCTCGTCCTGCATCGGAGAGGCCACGGGTTCAACCTCGGCGACGCGGAACGGGCTTTGATTGGGAGCGCTGCACCAAAACATGGACCAGCAGCTGCAGAAGCTGGTTCGAGCTGAAGAGGAAACCACGGACGCTGGTCTGTTCGGACTTTGGTTCAGGATTTGCTTTTTTTTTTGTTTTGTTTTTCTTCCTCCAAGTCATGAGAGCAGTTTGTCCTCAGGGTGGCGCTACAGGAAAGGTCTTTAATCACAAAAGGATTTAGCCTTATGTACAGGGAACATCTCAGCTCATCAGGCTGAGCTGTTTCCAGGCTGTATCTTCAGAGGTGTTTTTGTTATCTCAGTGCCGTCAGCTTCAAAATGATAGAATACAGCCGCACGCTAACATGCTATGCTAACATGCTATGCTAACATGCTAACAGAAGCATGCTACTGTTGCGTGGCGATGACGCGACTTCTCAAGTTTCTTTATCCACATGCAACAACAAACCAAACGACGAAGCAGAAGGGACGTTCGCCGTCATCCGCTGAAGCTCGGCCTCAAGTTTCAAGTGTCTGCAAAGTGTTTTTCACAGCAAAATAAACGTGGAAATCAGCAACGTGTAGAAAAGAAATGTGATTTGTCGTAATGAGCAGAAATGTGACGAATGTCTGCACAGGTTTTTTATTACTTCTCTTGATTTTTGATTTCTATTAAGATGCTGCCTGGTACAGACTATTTTATTTCTAAGTTCCTGTAAAGCTGGTTGGTTCAGATCTAATTTTCTTCATTTAAAAACCCAGTTTGGTGAGAATAAACCTCGTCATGCTCCCCAGAACAAGTACTCTTTGGCCTTCTATTGATTAAAGTCCCTTTTATATGCTTTGAAAAATGGCCAGCTCTGATGTGAAGCACATTCAGGTTGTGTCACACAAACAGCAGTGACCTTGTTTTTTTCTTTAATTAAATCAACACTTGAGATAAACCTTGAAGCAACTTTTCACTCTCCACCCAAAAGAAGAAAAGAGTCACGACAGCAGAAACCCTGAAATGTATTTCTTTTAATTTAATTCAAAATAAATACTACCACGGCAATGCAAGTCCACTACTGGGTTCTTGCCCTAATGTTTTGGTAAGAAAACAAACAAGCAAACGATCCAAAAAAAAAAAAAAAAAAGAAAAGAAAGAAAAAGAAAAGAATAAGACTCTTCAGTTAATGCATCCATCATCATCATCATCATCATTAATCATCATCATCATCATCTTTCAGCGACTTTCAAGAGGTGCCTCTTTTAACGACATACAAGGTAACACTGCCTAGAATGACAAACATAAATAAAACAAATACTATGGTACAAAAAGGAGGCGGGGGAGCAAGGGATGATGGGATTGGAACGACCTGATGAAACCAGCACTGCAGAAAAAAAAGAAGAAGAAGAAGAAGAAGAAGAGGAGGTCAGCCATGGTCCCATGTTTTCTTTTTAAGGAGGGTGACGGGGACAGAAAGGACAGTGCAGACTCCACCGTTAGTCGTGTCCTCACAGAAAATCAGTCGTTTTTTGGGAACCACGGCGACCGCAGGAAGGCGGGGACAGGGTTTGTCTCCATGGTAACATCCTTCGTGGACGACAACGACGACGTCGAGTCGATGTAACAGACCCAAAAAAAAAAAAAATCAAAGGAAGGGTCCAATCTTTGACACTGTCTTTATTTTGTTTTCCTTCTTTGAATTTTTTTTTCTTAAATGCGGTTTTTGAGTTGGGTTTTTTTTTTCTCATCTGCACGTTTGGAGTAAAGTCAGAAAAAAAAAAAAAAGTTTATGTCTCGTCTGTCAAGACGCCACGAAAAGAGAAGAAGAAACAACCAAAAACAAAAAAAAAGGCATTGCATATTTACATCAAGGAGTTTTGGGGCGACTCGACTTTTTTCTGGCAGTCCTCACAGTCTTCATACATGAGTGTCTCACGGCTCAGTTTTCTCGTGATCTGTGACATGATTAGTGATTTATTGATACCCTCCGATCAGATTTAAAAACATGTATGTGTGAATATAAGTTCTCTCACAATACTGACAGGATAGACGGGGGCAGCGCCCCTGCATCTGGAGCTGGAAGCCTCGTTTCTCTTTGTGTCCGTGTGATAAATTAAAATGTTTTCACTCTGATTTATCGTCTAAAAACAGTCTCTGTGTATCTGTGTGTGTGTGTTTGTGTGAATGAAACCCTCTCGTATGCTCTCAGGGTTCCCTCACAGCTCATCCAAACCACACTCTGTTTGTTTAACTCGCTGTTCGATATGTTTCAGTCACTTATCGCTTCACTTTTACACATCAGACGTCAGAAAAACCACAATTTCCTGAACTCTTTAGCAAATGAAAACCCAAATTCTTCCTCTGGACTTTTCCAGATGTGTTCAGGAACCCTGAAGAGCGTGAGCTGAGTAAGTCGGCGGTTTTCTCCAGAAACATTAAGTTTGAGCAAAAAGGAATCTTTTCTTGATTCAGTCCAAACTGAGTCCGTTTGTCGGGATCAATCAAAGGTTGTTTCAGTTCTAGTATTGTGGACAGTCAGATCACTAGAGGGCGAATTTGTTTGTGCGAATACGTTGTTACATTATTTTGTATGTGTGGCGGGTAAATCCAAGCTGGATGGACCCCTGACAGGGAGGGTAGTCTGGTCTGGACCAAAACCGACCTTAAACGAACCAGAATCCAACATACAAAATGTGGTAAAACTGTGCAACAGGACCCCCAGTGAGTAAAAACACGTGAGACTGAGCAACACCGAGGCCCCCGGTCGGATCTCGGACACCAGGAATAAAGTGGGAAACCAGACTCCTGCTCCTCACGTACACCATGTGCTCAAAGCTCACAGGCAACATGGACGCCCAGAGACTCCTCGCTGTCGGCATCACGGATGTATGACACATATGATATGATATAAGAACAGGAAGCCGATAATAGCAACGAAGAATCTCCTTCACCACAAAAATCACCGCTCTGAAAGAGACGCCTGTAAAACCGCTGCCTCCTGCTGTGAACTCACTCTTTGTACTGTGTGTTTTTAAGGGTTTGACCCTCCTTCAGTCCTTCAGTGCGGCTGAACACTACTGCACTCACAAAGCCTGGAGCCCAACCACGAGCAGCTAATTCAGCTAGCTAGCTAGCGAGCGGGTGGCGTAGCGCTGAAGCAGCAAATGTGAGGCTGTTGGGAATATCAACGTTTCCCTCAGATGTAAGATCGCAGAGAAAAACATAAACTCACTTCAGTTTTTAACACCTGAAGGAGCTGAAGAGGTCTAAGATACAACTTGTCAACTCCTCTTGGAATAATAATCTCTATGTGATATGCTGTTTCCACTAGAGTGTTAAAACCTCTCCCCCTCATCAAAAACCCAGAATCTAGAAGCACAACTTGAGCTGTTGGCGTTTCCTCCCTTACACACAGTGTGTGTTTCTGAAGTCGAATACTGGACCCGGATTGGCTTCCAACTACTTGTGATGTCACAAATCATCACTGTAGCCCCGCCCCTTAAATCCTCCTGGTGTCAAACTGAAGCTCCAGCGAGTGGAAGGTGACTTTAACTTAGCGTAGACGTTACCTCCCCATAAGAGATCGATCAGGTCCGATCTTTGGGAGAACGAGGGCTCGATCTAAGCTCAGTCAGTAAATAACATCCTACAGACTTATCAATACAACCGGATGTTTTAGTGTCTGCCTTCATCAGAGCACGAGGTCGGGGTTTATTTAACTGGGATTCTTTCAGCTGTTAGCAACATGGGCTTCTTCCTGCCTCAGCATTTAATAACACAACGTGCCGACTTATTGATACAGCCAGATGTTTTAGTCAGACGATCATCTTCTTCTGGTGGCCTTTCTGAAGTGAGCCGTGGGGAGAGCGTCCATGTTTTGTCACAATGAGGAGCTGATAAGCGGCACAATAACAACACAAGGAAACATTACGGGAGGGGGGGGGAGATGAGAAGCTGCTTCAGAGGACTGTCTCCCTTTGCTTTCAGTCTTGCTGCTAAGCTAAACTAAGCTAAGCTAAGCTAAGCTAATCACCTCGAGGCTCCAGCACTGTACAGACAGGAGAGTGGTATCAACTTTGTCACCCAAAATGTCGAACTACTCCTTTAACAGCAGCTAAAACACCTAAAAAAAACAGTTTTCAGTAGGAAGACCAGCAGCTACAGGAGCACACGGAGACTCACAGCCCCCCCCGTCAGATCTCAGGGTCCTGAACCGCTCATTTAGTTCACAGTCAAACTTTCGCCGCCTCTCTGGTGGATTAAAGTCTCACTGGACGTCTCGTACAAACTGAAAAGTGACCGAAGCACCGAATAAGATGTAGTTTCTGGAGAAATCTGCCGACCTCACAGCTGTTTCCTGTTTATATATCTATATATCTATATAAATATATCTGTGTGTGTGTGTGTGTGTGTGTGTTATGACAGCATAACGTTGACCCCCCCATGTCCCACATACGTACAGTACATACATACATTACATACATACATTAAGCCTCATTTCCCTGTGTAAACACCCATTCCACTAGTCCTACAGCTACGATGAGGAAACAGAAGAGCGGAGGTGAAGAGGAGGAGGAGGAGGAGGAGGAGGAGGAAGAGGAGGAGGAGGAGGAAGAGGAGGAGGAGGAGGAGGAGCGGTGAGAAAGCAGAGAAAGGCCTCGTTCCCCTGCCGGCTGTGGAAAGCTGGAGCGGTTAGCTGAGTTTGAACGCGGTTGTGCTCTGTGGCGCCTGAGTGAACTGTGCAGTTTCTGGCAGTTTAGTGTTTCCTGTTTCAAAATAAAAGAAGAACTTAAGAAGTAAAGCGCGAGAGAAGAAGAAGAAAAAAAAAAAAAAAAAAAAATCACGTGGGGTTGAAAAAATACGAGCAAAGAAGTAACACTGCAACGATGAAAGGAATGATACAGACTCGTCCATTCGCATGTTCTGTCTTTCTTTTGATTTTTTTTGTGGTGTTTTTCTGTTTTTCGTTGACCTGTAGACGGTGATTTTCGTTGCCATGGGATCGGGGAATGTGCACTGCCATGGCGAACGCATGACAAAGATTTTTTTTTTTTGTCTTTTCTTGTACTTTTTGTCGTTTTTTTTTTTTATGTTGTTTTCGTTTTTGTGTTTGTTTGTTTTTTTGAGTGAACCACGAGCCATGCACTTATTCTCAACTAAGAATGACCCCTCACATCCCCCCCCCCCCCCCCCCCCCTCCCCCTTGAAACCCGCCCGCCCTCACCCGAAAAAACACACCCTGTCGGTATGATACGAAACATCTGCACACGTAAGGCAACATTTTTGGTTTTTTGTTCCCTAAAACGGCTCTTCCAAACCAAGTGCAAAAAGTCAAAAGAAGAAGAAAAAGGGCAGAAACAACAAACGAACAGAAAAAAATAGATGAACGCAACCCGGGTCGACAACTTAATACTGACGGAGAGAAAAAATAAATAACAAAAACATTGCCTTCTGCAGTAAATAGCGCTGAAAATGTAGGAGACTTATTTTTTAGTGTGGGGAGACCGGCTGGAGTCTATCCCACTGTGCAAAAACCTCTTTTAAAGTCCCTAAAAAGACTTCTCCCCGTCTGTGAGGAGGCAGAGAAGGAGAAAAAGAGGGGAGACTGGTATTTTTTTTTTTTTTTTTTTTCCTAAAATGGCTACGTGTTTTCCTCAAAATGGCCACGAATGGGGACGATACTGGCTGCTGGGCTGGAGCGCTCACTCCCGCCCGCTGGCTGAGTAGGAGAACTGTGGGAAATGAGGCCTTCGCTCGTTGTCCGCCGCGTCCATCCCGTCCTCGTCATCTGCGGAGACACAGAGATGCATCAGAGGCGACACACGACTTTTTCCCTCAGACAATGATAAAGACACGAGGTCATGTGATTTTTAGCCACCTACAGGTAAAGATGTCCACTTATCCAACACTACATACGTTCATATCCTGGTGTCTGAATGCCTGGTAGGTAGTAAAAGTGTTGGAACTGGTCCAGTAGATCACCTAAAAGAGCTTGTTTGATCCACTGACAGGCTCAGAGTGTTATTCTAAGTGTGTGACAGCATCATGGAAAGGATCCCTACAGAGAGAGACCTGGAAGATCCTTTTGGTTTAACCACAAACAGCCGTTATATCGCTCTCTGCACACACACCAGACTCCATTCATAAAAACAGGGATTTTAGAGAACAGGACACAGGAGCTGCTGCTCTGCTGCTGTGCATCCTTGAGGACTAACAAAACACCTTCAATGCATTTTCTTCATCATAAAACATTTCCAAAGCCATTTTTTATTAAATAGTTTTTTAAAAAAGTGTAAATTAATGTCTGTTTGATGTCAATCTATCAATCTTAAATGTGCTTCTTGGATGTATCAGCTAAAGTCAAAGTGTTTCTCCACATCCGAGATGAACTTCTGGTTCTCTGACCGGCTGATTAGAAAATAATAACGATGTACTGCAGGAATAAACCATTGAAAGTCTGCACAGGACTTTTATTTTGAAAACAGCGCAGATTCTCTTTACCGTTTGTTTGTCTGACTTCCTGCTCGCCTCATCTGCTTCCGTCAAAAACAGACCAGCTGCTTACATTTAGCCGCTTCTGGAGAGATTTGAAGTGTTAACTAGAGTGCACACGATCGCCTCGGACTCAGACTCTTACATTTTTCCGGCGGAGTGATGGTGATGGTCTGTGCTGTGAACTCCTCGTCGAAGTAGCGGGTGTCCGTCTCCGAGCTCACCTGGGGCTGGAAAGGTGGGACGAGCTGGAACGGACAGGAAGTGAGTGGATAAGGTGGCACTGAGTGATGGATCGTTAAAAAGACAAGTGTCACGTTACTCAAGTACAAATTCAAGGTGCTTTCTCTCTGTTTTCTACCTTCTTCAGGGGGAACAAAACATATGAGGAGTCTGTTACAAATTTAACTAAGCTGAATTTATTTATCTTTTACTTACAACAGAGTATTTTTACTGTGTGGTATTGGTACTTTTACTTACAACAGAGTATTTTTACTGCGTGGTATTGGTACTTTTACTCATAACAGAGTATTTTTACTGTGTGGTATTGGTACTTTTACTTACAACAGAGTATTTTTACTGTGTGGTATTGGTACTTTTACTTACAACAGAGTATTTTTACTGTGTGGTATTGGTACTTTTACTCATAACAGAGTATTTTTACTGCGTGGTATTGGTACTTTTACTAATAACAGAGTATTTTTACTGTGCGGTATTGGTACTTTTACTTACAACAGAGTATTTTTACTGTGCGGTATTGGTACTTTTACTTACAACAGAGTATTTTTACTGTGTGGTATTGGTACTTTTACTCATAACAGAGTATTTTTACTGTGTGGTATTGGTACTTTTACTTACAACAGAGTATTTTTACTGTGTGGTATTGGTACTTTTACTTACAACAGAGTATTTTTACTGTGTGGTATTGGTACTTTTACTTACAACAGAGTATTTTTACTGTGTGGTATTGGTACTTTTACTCAGAACAGAGTATTTTTACTGTGTGGTATTGGTACTTTTACTCATAACAGAGTATTTTTACTGTGCGGTATTGGTACTTTTACTCATAACAGAGTATTTTTACTGTGCGGTATTGGTACTTTTACTCATAACAGAGTATTTTTACTGTGTGGTATTGGTACTTTTACTCATAACAGAGTATTTTTACTGTGTGGTATTGGTACTTTTACTCACAACAGAGTATTTTTACTGTGTGGTATTGGTAAAGGATCTGAACAGTTCCTCCACCCCTCTTTAACACAGTCTGGTATATTGTGAGGATCTATCTATGGGAGTTTCTCAGTCAGAGTTCTGAATTAAATAACATGTTTCTGAGTAAAGCATTACTCAGGCCGAGACAACACTAATCTTTAAAAAAGGAAAATCAAGTGGAGCTTGTAATAAATCTGGGTAAAGGCAGTAAACGACTAAAACACATTTTCCTTTAAATATCTCATGTGGACTTGCAGGAAGGAACGAAGACGTTGACCGACGGCGTGTTGGGAAGCTGGAGCCAAGTTAAACAAGAAGAGAAAGAAGAAAACGCGTCTGCTGAAGGGACCTTGTTGTGTTTGGACTACTTTATGTTGTTGAAATGAGATAAAGATGACGTTTTTCTTCCCCCCGTTCTATTTTGGAGTTTACATCCCAGCCAGACGTCTTTTGAAAAATGAGGTAACCCTGCTACCAGAATATCTCAGGTACGCTGTTTGAATAAATTACGGCTGAAGATCGGATGACGTCTCGCAGCTAAATCCTGCTCTCACCTTCTTGTCGTAGACGTCCTGCCAGTCGATTGTGCCAAAGAAACTGTGTCGCATGATCTCCTTAGCGTCATCCGGTCCGCCGCCCAGCCTGTCAGAGAAGAGAAGAAGAAGACGTCCAAGTCAGACATCAAACGCTGCTCTTACAAAGTCTCCATCAATGGAGCCAGAATATTCACCTGCTACTGATCCCAAAATAACTGGCTGGGGTGAACGAGTTCGCTCTCTGAAGCTGCAGTAGCTCGTTTCACCAGTTTCTCCATGAGAGACAGAAAACGCCTCAGGGACAATCAGAGTGGGAAATTAACAGCAGCCACCAGCCAGTTTTGTCTAACTGCACTTTTGCTGAATACAAATTGTCATTAGGAGGTTTTGTTCTCTCCTTAAAAAGATAAATTCAGCATTTTTTTTTTTTTTTTTTTAAAAACCTGGGCCCTATTTTTACATACTAGAAAAAGTTTTGGAGTTGGTCCAGTAGATCGTGCTGCAACGTAATCCTTTGGGGAAGGTCAAATCATCAGTCAGTAGACCTTTAAGATCCTTTTGGTTTAACCACAAACAGCCGTTATATCACTCTCTGCACACACACCAGACTACATTCACTAAAACAGGGATTTTAGCTCTCTGCACACACACCAGACTCCATTCACAAAAACAGGGATTTTAGCTCACAGAACACAGGAGCTGCAGGTCTGCTGCTGTGCATCCTTGAGGACCAACAAACGTCTTGAATGCATTTTCCTCAACATAAAACATTTGCAAAGCCATTTTTTATTAAACCGTTTCAAAACAAATTGTTTAAATTAATGTCTGATCAATCGAATCTATCTTGCCTTTGTTGGCACATGCATTGTTAAGTTTTGCATAAAACCACATGACAGGACTCTGTCTTATGGTGTGTGTGTGTGTGTGTGTGTGTGTGTGTGTGTGTGTCTGGTGCAATATACAAACAAAATGGGGACACATTCAACAATTTGGAGAAAACAGGGTGTTTGAAACAGCCAAAAAAAAAACTGCCTCCTCCAGTGAAAACTAAAGTTGTTCTCTCATCGTGCTGTGCTGCCTGTTTATAGTGTGAGTGTGTGTGTGTGTGTGTGTGTGTGTGTGTGTGTGTGTGTGTGTGTGTGTGTGTGTGTACCGTTTGTTGGGGTCCTTGATGAGCAGCCCTGACAGCAGCGACTTGGCGTCGGCCGACAGAGTTCGTGGAAACTTGATCTCCTCCATGAGGATGAGTTCAAACAGTTTCTCGTGGTCCTGGTTGTAAAACGGCAGGCGGCCGCACATCATCTCGTACGTCACCACGCCCAAACCCCACCAGTCCACCGCTCGCCCGTAGTCGTTGTCCTCCAGCACCTGATTACACATAAAACTGTTTAACTATAATGTTTGCAGTATTTAGAGACATTTTTATGTATTTTGGGTTCGAAATGACTGGTAGGTACAAGAGGTGCTGGTCCAGTAGATCACCTCAGCCACCACCCACGAAACGGGCTGCAATGTAATTCTTTGGGACCTGATCAAAGTAGATCCACCTGACAGCATTATGGAAAGGATCCCTACAGAGAGAGACCTGGAAGATCCTTTTGGTAAACAGCCGTTATATCGCTCTCTGCACACACACCAGACTACATTCACTAAAACAGGGATTTTACCTCACTGGAAACGGGACTCTGGTGGTTAGTTTGAATCTGAAGAATCACTCCTGCAGCACACATGTTCTGCTAGGTAAAAATACTGTTTTTTTCAGTGGAGTCTGGTGGCTTTGAAGACAGCGACGTAACAGCTGGCTCCACTTTTAGCTGATGTTCTGGGTGTGCAGCCCATTTCATGGTGGACCAATTCCATTCGTTTTTGTACCTACCCTTCATTTAGACACCAAAATATGTGAAAATAGGGCCCAGGTTTTAAAATACAGGAGTTTTCCTTTAAAGAATATTAAATAACAAAAAAAAAACATTGCTGCACTTTGTGAAACCCAAAACTTTGAGGACCAACCTGCGCATTCTTTTTTCTGACACTGGCAGATCTGATATCCTCTTTCATATCCTCTTAATGGCAAAATAACCTTCAAAATTTCCACCAAAACTCCACATTAGAAGAAGTGAAATTAGTCACTGACATTCTACTTTGTTGTACAGAAAACATTTAGCTGAACTTTTTAGAGGAACTACATCTTCAGGGTGCTTCCACTTCGGCTAGAACGTTAAACTAAAGCAGCACATGGGAATTAAAAAGAGAATTCAAAACACAGGCTCCTGATTTCACCATGCAGGACAAAAAAAAAAAAGATGGCCGCTGAGGTCAAGTCTGGGTTTGGAAAGAGAGTTTTGGGATTCAGCTTAGCTTTAACTTTTGGCTCCATCAACTCTGAAGCCTAAATTATCTAACTTTTTTGATTCTCCGCCTGGTGTGACCTCTGACCTCAGGAGCCAGGTACTCCGGAGTCCCACAGAAGGTCTTCATGGTGGCAGTGTCAGTGATGCCTTCTTTGCAGAGGCCGAAGTCGGTGATCTTGATGTGGCCGTCTTTGTCCAACATGAGGTTCTCCAGCTGATGAGGACGACAAAGAGGAGTAACACGTGACCCTTTTTTTCTATTTTTCATGCACAATCCGAACGTTTCTGCATGTTAAACCAACATCTGCGAGCTCAGCGCAGGGGGTAAAACATTCGATTTCTCTCAGACTGCTTTCCGTTTACCTTCAGGTCACGATAGACGATCTTGGCAGAATGTAGGTAGTCTAGAGCAGAGACGATCTCGGCGCCGTAGAAGCGGGTGCGGTCCTCCGAAAAGACTCTTTCTCTTGACAGATGGAAAAACAGCTGCCAAGAAAAAAAACAAAAAACAAAAACAGAACATGAGTTCACAGACATGTCTGAAGTATTAAGTTGATAAAGACCAGTAATCAAGATCAAAATCCCTGCTGGATGTTTCCAGCAGAGGCTGAGATGTGGCGGCACATTAAACTGGGCTTAAAGCAAATCAAACTGTGGATGAAGGAAGGCTGGGCTCTATGTATGTGTGGGAATACTTCATGCATACTGTATAAACTGTATGGAACCAATGCCCAACGCAGTACGGGAAAGAGCACCGACCCTTTTCTCTAAACAGACAAATAGTGCAACTGAAATCTAAAAGAATCTTTAAAAAGTCCATGTTGCAATTAAGATATAAGATAAGATGTTTTAAATGTTTTATAAGTATGTGGACTCTTACGTACATAAAGATTATTTCTCTTCCTTTTTTTATTTCTTTTTTATTTTTTTGTTTTCACTTCACATTAGTTTTTGCTCACTTCTGTTGACTTTTTCCTGTTTAAAAAAAGATGTGAGTATAATGTAGTTTTTATTAGTTTCAGCATCAGTTTTAGTTTGTTTGTTTTTGTATATTACGTTAAACTATGTGGGACATTTGTCAGGAGCAGATTTCAGAAGTATTATTATACAAAAACAACACTGTATGACTCAGTCTCAATAAACAGATACACCACTTCCTCAATGTGTCCACACATTTAACCAGACTGACAAAGACATTTCCTGAATATTTCTATTTTGTTTTATCTCGTTTCAGCTGGTTTTCGTCATTTTATTTTAGTTAACTAAATGTCTCTTCTGGAGAATAAGTTCTGGAGAATAAGCTGCATCTCTCTCTGGCCCCCCACTAATAACTAACTAAATAAATAAATCACCACAGTGCAAACACCCGAAGCAGTGAGAGTGGAGTTGTTTGAATCACGCCGCGTTGTTAATCAACATTCTCCGATAATTCTTGAAATAACTCAGACGCTGGAATAAGACAGAACATCTGCAAGCATCAAAAACATCTCTTTTAAAAGCGACTGACTGATCCCTCACCTCTCCTCCGTTGACGTACTCCATTACAAAGCACAGCCGGTCCTTCGTCTGGAACGAGTACTTCAGAGACTGCAACACAATAAACACACACACATTTTGGGTTTTTTTTAACTCGTTCGGCACGTTTGTCTTCAACATTAAGAGCAGAAGCTTTGCAGTCTGTCAATTCAGTGCGTCCTTCCTTCGTGGCCACCGCCTCTCGTTCTTAAAACCAAGCCAAAAGCAGGAGGTGGACTCCCTCTAACATTAGATTTCATAATGTGTCATGCGACCTGCGTGCTGATACTCACAGTTAGGAATGGATGCCGAGTGTTTTTTAATACCCTACTTTCTGTGAGCGTGTGAGCAACTTCATCCTGTGGTAAAAAAAAAAAAGGAAAGAAGAAGAGGCAGAGTGATTAATCAGGAGACAAAAGGAGCTCGCCTGCAGACGATTTCTTCTTTTAGTCAGAGGGTTGAGGACGTAATTGGCAAGGTGGTGTCTGAACATGAGGCTATGAACCTGATTAGTTTTTGAAACACATGCCAAATACTTCTTTTATCTTTCTACAACTTGACTATATGACAGTCATCTCAATCAAGTGACCAAAAACTGGCGTGAAGAATAAAAGCTGACGAGCATCAAACGGACCTTGGCTATAATGACTTCCTTCTTCAGGATCTTCATGGCGTAGTAGGTGCCACTCGCCTTCTCCCTCACCAGAATGACTTTCCCAAAAGTGCCTTTGCCCAGAAGCTTCAGATAGTCAAAGTCATTCATTGTCTGGACACAGAAACAGAGGGACGGTGTGAGAAAGGCCGGTTTTCCATCATTCAATGCACTTAAAGCCCTTAGAGCGCCGATGAGCGGTCACCTTTCGTTTGTAGTGGCTGATGGAGGTGTCCATCTCCTCCTCGTTGACGTTCTCGATCTGGGAGGTGGGGCTGCACAGGATGCCCTCCTCCTCCTGTTTGGCCAGAGACTCGGCTACCATCTGGATGGCCTCGGCCCACTCGTCCCTGCCGGACACAGCGACACGTTAAAAACACCAGCGGGCAGCAACTCTGGCTTCGCCTTTAGGCTGAACACCGGAGAGGAAACAGATTACCGTCTCCATATCAACATGTTCTCTGTCTTTCTTTAGTCTCATCTGATGGAAAAACATGTCTGACTCCTGTATTTTCTCCATGTGGCCCAGTCTGAAGCCTTTTCTCACTCATTCTGCTTTATTGACTTGCCGGTCATGTGCACGTTAGCGGTGGGAGGACGCTGTTAGCCGAGTCCCGCTCATAACAAACCATCGAGCATCAGGTTACCAGTCATAATGTATACATTTTATTGTGTTTTGGAGCGAAACGCTTAAAAACTTGGCGTCCAGCCTCGGCACCACACACCCGTTTCCTGTCTTTCTTCTCGCTGTGTTGACGAACTCCTGTTGTGTGAAGAAAATTTAAAGTTTTTTTTTGGTCCCTAATCCAAATGCCAGACCTTTCATATCTGTTGATGTGTTTTTTTTTATTATTTTATTCCATTTTGAATTATTTTTTCAGTGCAGAAGAAGCCAAAAGTGAACCCACACATTTAACTTTCCTGTGATGGTTTCTGGTATCTGATGGATCTGTGCACTGTCCTATACGTTTTTATTTTGAAGGGAAGTTAGATAGAATTCAGACGGCCGCTCCTCGTCCTCACAACAAACAAAAGATGTGTGTGTCAGAACCCAAAATCCAGATCTACACACACAATATTCATTATTTTCTATTCTGAATTTGAGCATTCATTGAGTTGTTTTTCCTTTTACAGATTCTCTTTTATTTTGTATCTTTGTTTTTTTTTTTAATATCGGCCCTTTGTCCCAAATACTAAGTAGTACAACTTAAAACTAGTGGTTTAATAGCAAAAAATTATCAATGGATTAGCAGCTCAGAAAAAAACAAACTCAGAATTGTACATTTCCGTTTCGTGGGACTAATAAAGGAATATCTCATCTTATCTTATCTTATCTCGTGTGAGGAAAAACTGCTGAGGAGGAAGAGGAGGCCGAAGGCTCACCTCTCATCGGGAGTGTCGACATGAAAAGTCCTCTCGATGACGGTGGTCCACTGCAGGCAGCGGATGATGAAGGTGTTTGGCTTGGGCCGCTCCGTCTTCATCAGCTGACATTCTGGAAGTCACACGGAGATGGATGGCGCGCTGTTACGTCGACATTTGTTTTTTTTGTTTACAGTGTGTGAGATAAGCGACGAAGGCCTCTGAGTGCTGCGTCTTACTTGCTACAGAGAAGTTGTTGAGCGGGTAGGCCAGGTCAGAGTCCTGCGGTTTGTCCTTGTAGCCGATGAAAGAGCCGTCTGTCTTCAGCAGGAAGTAGCGCGGTCGCCAATTCTTGATGTACTCACCTGCAGGGAGGAATAAAAGTGACACCGACAGGTTAAATCCCGCCGTGCTCACATGTGTTTGGACAGACAGACAGTAGTGTTGTTATTGGTCTGACAGTGAGGCTTTCTGTTTGGTATATTGTGTCTTGGTGTAACTAATCAATCAGCAGTGACTGGTGTGCTTGTTACATTGACGTCTCCGGTATTTATAAACCTGGGACCTATTTTATTTTTATCTTTTTTGACATATTTTAGTGTGTAAATAACTTGTAGGTACAAAGACGTTTGGAATTGGTCCAGTAAATTGCCTCAGCCATGAAACAGGCTGCAAAGGCTGCAACATAATCCTTTGGGACAACTGCACCTGATCACAGTAGGTCCACTAAAAGAGCTTGTTTGATCCACTGACAGGCTCAGAGTGTTATTCTAAGTGTGTGACAGCATCATGGAAAGGATCCCTACAGAGAGAGACCTGGAAGATCCTTTTGGTTTAACCACAAACAGCCGTTATATCGCTCTCTGCACACACACCAGACTCCATTCACTAAATCAGTAATTTAACCTCACAGAACACAGGAGTGGCTGGTCGACTGCAGCCTCTAGTGTGTGTTACACAATATTTTATTAGATGCGAACTATCCCTTTAAAAACACCAAAGTCACACAATAACACAAACATTCAAACCGATCAAGTCAACAGTAGACCAGCAACTCTCCTGTTCTGCTGGGCAAAATTACTGTTTTTGTGAATGGAGTCTGGTGGCTTTACGGTCATGTCTTGTAATTCATATATTCTATTGCTTTGTCACAACTTCCAAAACATAAATTCCCCAACCCTTCACATGTGGGGTTGCAAACAGCCGTTATATCGTTCTCTGCACGCACACCAGACTCCATTCATAAAAACAGGGATTTTACCTCGCACAACACAAGACTTTATCTATACATATTTTGGTGACATTACGACATCAAAATATGCACAAATAGGATTCAGGTTTAAAAAAGTACCAGATTTCTACTTTAATTCTGCTAACTTCCAGTAAACTGCCTCAGCTGGCAAGAGAAGCCACCTCACCTGCTAATCACATTGGGAAATCTCATTTTCAAGTGCTCAGGGTCGGATTTAACTTGCACAGCATTAAACAAACTCAAATAGTTTCACAGGTGTGTGATAGAAAACAATGCCATGGAAGTAAACTTTGGCGACAAATACTGTTCGAGCACGGTGCTTACTCTTATTCAGCAGCCACGAGGTGTCGGTTTCCTGCTGTTCTGACTCAACAATCTGTGATACAATCACAACAAATGTTGGAATTCATAAATAAGCCAAAGACGCTGGGAGCCGAAGTGCGTCTGTATTAGTGATCTGTGACTGAACTGAACCGCCTCAGCATCTCTATCCGATAAATCAAACTCTGACAAAACTACTCTCGCACGTCTGATGACTCACTCGCACAGCTTCAGAGCGACAGCGTGATGAGGACGACACAGACAGAAACGGGATGAAGAGCACCAGAGGACTCTGGTGAGCAGCAGAGGAGGAGGAGGAGGAGGAGGAGGAGGAAGGAAACGGCACGGGATAACTTGCTAAATCATTTCAACTGCAAGTTAATTAACTGCTGCCGATAATCATTCCTGTCTTTTTCAGTGTCAAAGATAATTTGGTTAATCATTTAGGGAATAAAATATTTATTTTCAAAAAGGTGAAAATGTCTGTGCGCAAGAAAATGTGTTCAAATCTGTTTTCTTTTTGTCAAACAATCCAAAAACTAACAGATGTTTTCTCACAATGATGAGAAAGAGCAGCAAAACCTCCAACTACCAACTGGAAACAGATGAAGAATAAATGATTGTGACCAACAGAAATGGTGCATTAAGCAGAGCTATGATATCCTGCACTTACAGAGCATCGCATTATATATTATCAATCAATATATTACATCACAATGATCGAGTTTAACAATCCGAGTCTGTCACAAGTGACAGGTCAGTTTAGACAGTGCATTGATAATCCCCACAAGATAAGACCTTAACTAAAGACCTTAACTATTCGGGTGGATGAGGTTGTTCTTTAAGTAATGGAAACAGGCACATGAAGTGAATGTGTTCATTAATTTTATCTAATTTTTTATTTTATTTTAATTGTATTTCTATTTGTTTATTTATCTATTTTGTCTGTAGGTTTATTATTATTGCACTGTATAATGTATATCTGATGTACATTTGCATTATGCAACAATATTTATGTATGCAATATGTTTTGTACTCCCTTTTTTTTTGGGGGGGGGGGGGGGGGGGGGGGGGGGGGTTACATCATTGATCTTGTCTCAGATAATGTTCTATGTTAAACAGGAAAAAAATCAAAATAAAAAGTTCCAAAAAAAATAAAAAGACATTAAAGAGGGATTTTACATTCTTGGTTAACTGTCACTTCCTGGAAATCTGTGAATTCTAAATTTATTCTGTGGAGTTTTTTTTAAATGTCACACAGGAACCTAATTAAACAATCTATAGCTCATGATCAAATTGTAGCCAAGAGAGTCCAACTCCACTTTTTCTAATCAAACGGCAGCACATAATCTGAGCGCAAGCTAAGGCGAAAGATGCAGAGGGGTCGTATTCAGTCTCTTAATTAATCATAGGTGCGTTTTGGACGCAAACGTGAATTAAACCAATCAGAGCGTCATCTCCCTTTAAAAGCCAGGTGTGCAGGCACGTCGTGACTTAAAAGGTGGATTCAGCGAGTTGGACGAGCAAACGAGCTTGTGCTCTTGAACCTGCCTACGTTGCTGCCTCATCTGTAGTCAGAAAACAGATCTACGAGAGACTGCTGAGCCGACTACTACACATCTGCATGTCTGAATGCAGCGTTTAACCTCCGTGATACACAAAGTGTCTGAATGTAAACAGAAACTTTCTTTGACTAAAGACACAAAGACACAAAGACACCACCTGTAGCTCAGCTATAGAAAAGAAGAATCCAACGCCAAGAGCCTCAAACCTGCGTTCTCTCTAATGTCCAGTCAACTCTTCTCTCCTGATTTATCAGCTCAGTTTCTGCTCTCAGTCTCTAGTTTACAGTCTTCTTCAGCACAGCAGGATGTTCATTCAGTAAATTATGGTCCCATTTAGAGGGAAATAGACGTTAAAGCAGGGTTTGCTCTAGGGAGTCACTTCTGGTTCCAAAAAACCAAGATGGCGACGCCCATGAAGTCCGACTCGAGGCTTCGAAGCGGTGGTTTGCTACGTCTACTTCTTTTACACAGTCTATAGGTGGAACAGGTCGGCCATTAAACATTAAGGGTGGCAGTTTGAGACGCTGTGAAAAAGAAAAAGAAAAAGAAAAAGAGTAGTCCTGCCCCTCTTGTTCTCCCTTCAACTCATGACCTTTCACTTTGACTGATTTCCCATTGGTTTATAGTTTAAATTAATTACTCACTGTGTTATGCCCCGCCTAACATCCTGTTCAACATGGAAATACCTGTACATCACATTAAAGCAGTAGTGGACCCCCCCCCCCCCAGGACAAACTTTACATTTGGTACACAAAGGCTCATTTTCCTAAAAACAGATCCATCACCAGTTTGTGAATACAATCATTCAAAATAACATTTCTAACTGAAGCATGCTAAACTGCTGGCTCTCCACCAACATAAACTCTGCAGGGAAGAACAATGCTGTTGCTCCACAGTCAAAGTTTAGCACTTTTTCATGTTTCACAAAAACACCAGTTCCCAAACTGTCCTGAACTCTCAGTTTTGATCTGAAACAGCTTACAGAGCTGCTCGGGCCAGTTTCTCTAAGAGGGCTGTTAGGGCTGAATTATAAGAGCACACGGAGGTGCAATAAACAATTCAGGGACTTGTGGGGGCCGGAGAGGAAGGAACCAGAGTGTTAGGTCATCCTCTGTATGCTCATAGTGCCACAGAGAAACTTCCCCCTGCCTGCCAGCCAACAGGCCTGAGCTCAGACCAGACAAACACACCTCAAACACACACACACACACATAAAAATCACTGTGGGAAATAACAAACCAGCCAAGTGCAGCTCAGACCGGGCTGCAGCCCTGCAAAGCCCGCCCGCCCGCTCCGCTCGCCTTCGTCTGGCAGGTAAACAACCATTGTTTGGAGGTGCTGCTCCTATAACTGTGTCCACACTGAGCCGCACAAAAACACATCTTTTCAGCAACCACAACTGGTGTTTGGCCTGAGCACCCTTAGCGGTGAATTCTCCTGAGAACACTGGGCTTGTGTTGCAGTGCGGCCCAGCAAAACAAAGCTTTCTGTCACGTCTAAGTCGCTTTGCGTCCGCGCACTTCGAGTGTGACAGAAGGCAGGTGTTTCTGTTTCCAAACAACTTCTGAGACCCACTGTAAGTGACCGTGTTCAGTAACTACACTATTGAAACCTCTGAACGATGCAGGAGAAGAGGTTTTATCTGGTTTCCTGTTGTTTCTGCATTTCAGCGTGAGCAGAACTTTTTAAAAAACAACAGCTGTGTTTCACTTTCACACTACCTAGTAATTCTAACCTGGTTTCAAATTTCACAGAAGGGCAACAGGGCTGGATTTAAAAAGACTGAATTTCCAATTCAAATCTTCATTTGAATGCTCCGATATCTTTTAATATACACAGGCGAGGATTTAGAGGGCGTGTATGGCCATTATCAGCAGCAGCACGTCCCACTGTTGGTCAAAAAGTCACTGTCACGCCACTGATCGGTGCCCTGATCATAGACTGAAGAGTCTTAAACCTGCGTTCTCAACCTGGCTACAAACAGGAGTCTGACTGGATGGAAGTCAATGAGGAAAATGAGCCGACTTCCTGATGAGTTTCTGCTCTCAGTCTCTAGTTTACAGTCTTTGTCAGCACAGCAGGAGGTTCATTTAGTAAATTATGGTCCCATTTAGAGGGAAATACACCAGGAAACAGGGGAGGCTTTAAGGCGGAGCTACCTGTGGAGGTAGAGTCGGGGTCATGAGTCACTTCTAGCTCTTCTAGATTTTTAAAAAAGCTCAATTTGGTCCACAAACCAATGGGTGACGTCACAGTGGCTCGGTCCACTTGTTATATACAGTATATGGCCTTAAAGTAGAAACACCAACGCACACAGAGAAGGTTTTGCTACGTCGTGGGGGCCTGTTTATCCTCCATCACGCAGATTAACCGTTCATTTGAACATCGCTAGAAAGGCCAGATTTACATGGGAATAACAAAACTGCCACACACACACACACACACAAGTCCCAAAAACCTGAAAAACAAATTTGTGAAACCATAATGTGAAACCGAAAGTCCAAGCTGATTTCTAGAGGGGTGGCAGAGGGGTGAACCACGCGAGGTAGAAGTAGGAGAGGGGTATCAAAAGTATCCGAATGATGAAAATAACTGGTTGTTAACTGTACATATATGAACACACAGCACATGTCTGGGGATATTTCCTGTAATTTGTCATATCGCAGCAGATACTGCAGGAAAAAAAAGATGTTTTTTCCAATAACGGGTCTGTTAAAATGAAATTAGTGTGTACAACATGCTAATGCAAATACCAAATGAGTGTGTGGTGTGGAAGTGAGTTAAGCTAAAAACATAAATCTCTATTTGGTGACGTGTAAACTGTCTTTTCAGTGCAGTCCTGCAACAGGAAGGTCTCAGGATCAACTCCCTCAGCAGCTGCTGCGTTAATCTGGCTTCAGATGCCCCGGAGCAAGACACGCATCCCCACCTGAACACCGACCGAACCAATGAGTCAGTTAAATGATTAAAACCAAAAATGGAAATCAGATGAAGAACAGCGGAGAACGACGGCCATCTGTGGCTGAAAACACAAACCCAAAGCCACAACACACACACACACACACACACACACACACAGATAAATAAATTCATTCAAAACAAGCACAAACACAGAGCCGAGCACATCAGCCGCACTTCAATCCAACTGTCAGGATCACAAAAAAAAAAAATCAGCTTCCTCTGCGTAACAAATACAGAAAGGAGAAACGACTCCCAGGATCTGGTTAGTGTTGTTTTTCTGTTCTATCTGAGAATGCCTGCATGTATATTCACACCTTCATCTGAGGGAAAAGGGTAAAGAAAAGAACCTCGAAGCAGCCGCTGCACAACCCTGCTCCGCGTTATTAAACCTGACTCTTATGATGTCAACAAAGCAAGTTTAAATTAACGGAAACGAAGAGGCATCGGCAGAATGGTGCATGTGGGACTGAGCCAGAATAAACTACAGTGTGTGTTCATGGTGATGAAGCTGTGAGGATATCAGGATAACGCCAGTATATTTTAACCCAGGTCCTATTTGTACATATATTGGTGTCTAAATGACTAGTAGGTATAAAAAGTTTAAAATTTGGTCCAGTAGATCTCCTCAGTTGGCAGCCACAAAACAGGCTGCATCGTGATCCTTTGGGACAACAGCACCTGATCACAGTAGGTCCACTAAAAGAGCTTGTTTGATCCACTGACAGGCTCAGAGTGTTATTCTAAGTGTGTGACCGCATCATGGAAAGGATCTCTACAGAGAGAGATCTGGAAGATCCTTTTTGGTTTAACCACAAACAGCCGTTATATCGCTCTCTGCACACACACCAGACTCCATTCACAAAAACATTAAATTTGCCACTGACAAGCTCGGATTCATGTTGTGCTCAGATGTCTGACAACATTACAAAAAGAATCCCTGCAGAGATGTTACTGTGTGACTTTGGTGTTTTTAAAGACTTAGTTCAGATCCAACACAATATTTGTTTAACACACAACAACACAAATTAACCGATCGAGGCAGCAGTAGGCCCGCAACTCCTGTGTTCTGTGAGGTAAAATCCCTGTTTTAGTGAATGTAGTCTGGTGTGTGTGCAGAGAGCCATATAACGGCTGTTTGTGGTTAAACCAAAAGGATCTTCCAGGTCTCTCTCTGTAGGGATCCTTTCCATGATGCTGTCAGACACTTAGAATAACAATCTGACTCTTCTTTGATCAGGATTACAGTTTTGTACTGGACCAGTTCAGCAACTTAATGCACCTAACAGTCACCAAAATATGTAAAAATTAGGCCGGGGTTCAAAAATTCTTAAATACTTTTTGGGCAATAATGGAAGAATAAGATATCCAAGGCTTTGAATAAACACAAAACACTTGCTAGTCCCATTATTTAGCTGGTTTTGGTCGTTTCATGAAAAGCACAGAGAGCACCCACAGCCGGGCGCAGCCTCCTCACCTCTTTTCTGGACCCAGCCTTCCTTGACGACGTTCTGGTCGCTCATGGTGGCTTCTCCTGGTCACCAGTCCTCCCAGTTCTCCCAGTGTGGTGACGGTGAAGGGACAGCAGCTGGGGTTTGGTGTGTGTGTGTGTGTGGGGGGGGGTTAGCGGGACAGTTTGTTCGGCTGAAGCTCAGTCAGCCTTCAGCCTGACCGCCGCTTGACCTCCGACCTCCAACCTCCCGCTCTCGCCTGACCTCAGATCTGTTAACTTGCTCGCCGCCGGGCCGTATGAGTCGGCAGTGTCTCTCTATCTTTCTCTCTCTCTTTCCCACAATCACTTCCTCTTTCCTCCTCTCGCCCCGCCGCCCCGACCTCACTTTCCTTTGCTGTCTTCTGTCTCTCTCCTCTCCTGGTCGTCCTCACCTGTTTTTAATCTTTGTTTTTTTCTCCCCTCTTTCTCGCCCTCCCTGTTTCTCGCTCTCTGTTTCAGTTTTCCTCACTCCCTCGTTTTCTTAAATAACTTCTTCTTCTTCTTCTTCTTCTGTGTTCAGGCACTCCAGCGGTGAGTCAGCCTGGAAGGAAACAGAGGCAGAGAAAGGAGAGAAGGGAGAAAAAAAGAAAAACGAACAGAGCAGGTCAGTGGATAGTTTCCTTCGCACAGCAGGCCGCCACTTATTGTTTAGAGCCTTAACACACTTCCTGCCTCCTTACCTCCTCCTTCCTTTCCTGCTCACACTTTCTCCTTCTCCTCCCTTGATCCCTCCTTCATTGGCTCTTTCCCTTTTTCTATTTCCTCGTCTCCTCACATCGTCTCCTTCTTCCCAACTTTTTTTTTTACCTCCTCTTCTCCATCCTTCCTTCCTTTGTTCCCTCCCTTCCTCATTCACTCTTGCATCCTGCTTTTCCTTCCTTCTCTCATCAGTCCATCACCAAACTCCATCCTTCCTTCTTTACCTCCTTCCCTGAGCCCTACTTTCCTTCCTTTCCCTTCACCCCGCTCCTCGTTTTCCAAACCTCCTCACATCGCGCACACCCTCATATCTTCTCTTCTTCATCCTCCTTTCCTTCCTTTGTTCCCTCCCTCTCTTCCTAACTCGATCCCTTCAGTAACTACTTTTACCTTTTTGGGGTATCTCCTCCATCCCTCCATCTTTCTTTCCCCATTTCCACACATCAGTCACACCTCCTCCTCCTCCTCCTCCTCCTGCCCTTCCTTTGTTCCCTCCCTTCCTTACTCCTTACCTTTCTTTCTCCTTTCTTTTTTCCTTGTTTCTCACCTTCCTTAGCTGGCTCCCTTTCTCCTCCCCCCACAGAATACCGCTACCTCCCTCCCACACCTCCATCTAGCCTCCTCACATCATCTTCTCCTTCTCTCATCAGTCCTTCCCCAACTACCTCTCCCCCAAATTTTTAAACTTCCCTTTCTTCTTCCCTTTCCTTCCTCCCTTCTTTCACCAGCCTCTCTCCCTCCCTTTCTCACTAACTCCTCCTCTCCCTCCATCGGTCCTCTGACTTCTTTTTAAAATCGATAAATCATTTCACAAGTCGACATTTGCTGCTTTTCCTTTTCATACATTCAGTAAATTAAATATCTTTGGGACTTGGACTGTTAATCAGGCACTTTTCACTTTCTGACGTTTCAAAAACTAAAAACAAGAAAGAAAATAACCGTCCAGCCAATATGTTTAGTGTGTTTCACCAAATCTGTCATTTTCTCTTGCGTGAATGAAAACAAACGTAAAACTTGCCTGAGCATTCCTGAGCTCTGTAGGACAGTTTCATCATTTGTGTGATCGCTTTTGTACAACAGGCTCCTGATCAGCAGTCCAGATACATTAAATTAGAAATGGGTCTGATTAATCCTTCCCCCCTTCCTCCCTCACCTGCTGTCACACCTTCCTCCTCCCCTTGCCCTCACCCCTCTCCCATTCCTTCACTCACAAACTTTCTCTAAACCTTCTCTTCACGCCTGCTTCTAATTTATTCATCAGTCTCTCTCAGTCTACCTGTCTGAGTGTAAACTGACGACCCAGCGCAGACCGAAGGGCGAGCAGCCGAAAGACGCTGACAACGTCTGAACCCCAAACACACTTCTGTTTTACAGCGGCAGCATTTCTTATGTGTTTGTCCACAAAGTACAGTTCTCATAAAAGACTATTAACATCACATCTTGCTGCTTGATATAAAGCTTCTTCATGCCCAGAGACTGCCAGGTCGGCAGGAATGTGAGGTACATACCAAAAACTACAAATATGCTGTTCAACATTTGTCTGCATCTAGAAAGAAATATAAATTAATCTTTGTTTTAAAGGATCACAAGTACAAATTAGTCGAGTATATCGCCTAAAATGGCTGCAACGTAATCCTGATAAAAGTAAGTCCACTAAAAGTGCTTTTTTTACCACTGAAAGGGTCAAATTATTATTCTAAGTGTGTGACAGCATCATGGAAAGGATCCCTACAGACAGAGACCTGGAAGATCCTTTAGGTTTAACCACAAACTGCCGCTATATCGCTCTCTGCACACACACCAGACTACATTCACAAAATCAGTAATTTAACCTCACAGAACACAGGAGTGGCTGGTCGACTGCAGCCTCTAGTGTGTGTTACACAAATATTTTATTAGATGCGAACTATCCCTTTAAAAACACCAAAGTCACACAATAGCACAAACATTCAAACCGATCAAGTCAACAGTAGACCAGCAACTCCCCTGTTCTGCTGGGCAAAATTACTGTTTTTGTGAATGGAGTCTGGTGGCTTTACAGGCATGTCTTTGTTGCTTTGTCGCAACTTCCAAAACATAAGTTCCCCAACCCTTCACATGTGGGGTTGTATGTGTGATAGGAAAAAAAAATAATAATCACACAATAGTACAGTTTCTTGTGACACTGAGACAGAAGTGTTTAATGTCCTAACTTGAACTGATTCTTTCTGGTAGTTTTGTCTTGCTAAAGCCAGAACAGGCAATGTGGCTGAAACCATAATAGTATCACAAGTTTATGAAGAGACTTTTGGAGCATACATATCACAATATGGCAAATGTATTCAAAATCACATCTACAATAGTCAAAAGTAGATCCAAACAGTGTTTCACTGGTATGATTTACATAACATAAAACCCTTAAAGTGTGTAAACAAAGAACTAACGTATCTTATTTTATATTCATCTTTCTAGAGTCATTAATTGGGACAACTGATCTGTGAACAATATGATTCTGCTAAAAGTCAATCCCTGCTTCCTGAAACACAAATAAATAGTGTTTCATTTTAATATAGTGCATCTCTTCTCCTTACCTCACTGATAATCTCTTACTCTCACGTTTTGTTTATATTTGCGCTCTATATATTTTCACTCTTTTCTACTTTGCTGCACAAACGTGTCCCTGGGGATAACTGATGCGCTTGTCTTATCTTATGTAAATCATTTTGCACATGTAAATGTGTTTGAAGGGTGCTATAAAAACCGCCGTGCATGCACGACTTTTCCTGTTCGGTCTCAAAACGCCACGATATTTCATAAATAACTGCCTTGCAATACATCACACATGACAGACCCGCCTGTGTGATGCTAGCCATGGTGAGATAACCTTTTGTGTCCCACCCCGGCTGATATTTTACACCGACTCTAACAACAAAACATGCTTTTATTTGATTGCAAACTGCCTTTTTTTTTTGTCTCACAGCACTCCCCCATCCCATACTGATTCGCCTTTCCTGCAAAATCCACCACATCATGGCTAATTATCACACATATATATCGATATGAGAGGTGCAAGAGTGAGAATATAAGGAGCTGAACACGCTCTGGTGGCACACTGGCCATGTTCCCCTCACACATGCACCATCAAGGCTGCAGAACAAATGTGAGCCCCCCCCCCCCAATGACAACAAAAACAATGGCTGACAGCAGCAGCCGTTGTGTATCTCAGACGCCGGTTCAGAGCTGCGGCCCTCGGTACCACAAACACCCCCCTTCCCCTCCCCTCCCGTGCGGTCCTCTCCCTCCACTAACTGCCCCTGATTTATTGGCCATGATCGGGTCCTGCACCGCACACAAACAAACAAACAAATACCGAAACAACAGCTTTTGTTTCAAGGGCGTGTGGTGTCATTATCTGTTACATAACAACATCCGCCTGGCGCGCTCCGTTATGTTTTAATGGGCGAGACGCGAATAACCGCCTGGCAGCGACTCCTGCGCCGGGTTTGGTGGCTGTTTGGCGGAAGCTAAAACAGCGGGTGTGAGGCAGCAGGGTCGGCGGAGACGGTTGTGTAAGAGCCGGGCTGGCTGGCCTGTGATGGCTCGGATGGAGGATGCGAGCTAGCTAAAGGATGCTAGCGGTGGGGGGGGGGAGGAGGGAGGGAGGGAGGGAGGGTTGATGCTACTGCTAATGTTAGCCGGCTAGCTAGCATAGCATAGCATAGCATAGCAAGCAGGCTAACTGACAGCCAGTTTGACGTTGTGTTATTTTCATGCGTGTGATGAAACATCTCCGCGGTTTATCACGCGTTTTATTCGGAAATGTCGGGCTGAGCTTGACGTTTTTAAGGGAAGGGAGTAAGGAGGGAGGGGATGAGAGCAAGGGGGGAGAAACGGGGAGGTTGTTGTGTGTGTGTGTGTGTGTGTGTGTTGGGGGGTGGTGTCGTTTATCACGCAGAAGGGCCGAGGCCAGACGGACGGTACCGTTATCATGACCGGCCCTCCCCTCTCCCCTCTCCCCTCTCCCTCCGACAGCAGCATCCCGGCGCCGCATCCCTGCCAGACTGGCGGATGACGAAGCAGCAGCAGCAGCAGCAGCAGCCCCGCTAACGGCAGCTAGCTTAGCATGCTAACACCCTCCGCTCCCACCCGCTCCGGGCTGCGAGACAAACCCGCTCCCCCCTAAAAAAAAAAAAAAAAAAAAAAAAAAAACACACACACACACACAAAAACGACGACCCACAACCCGCGCTTCCTCCCTCCATCCCTCCTCCGCTCCTTATTCCCACAAACAACCCCCCACTCCCACCCGCGACACGTTATGGCGTATTACAACAAAATATTTCACCTGGTAGTCGAAGAATGATAGGGATGCCCCCCTCCTCCTCCTCCTCTTCTTCCACCTCCTCCACCACCACCACCACCACCACCTCCTCCCTCCTCCTCCTCCTCCTCCTCCTCCTCTATGGGCACTGGAGCATCCGACGGAGTAACGTCCCTCAGCGCTGAAAACAGGAGGAGGACAGCGATGGATCCATAGCCGCTGAAGCCGTGTCCAGACCGAGGGAGCCGAAGAGACGAGGCTTTTTCTCCTTTTTCTTTTTTCTTCCTCTGTGTGTGTGTGTGTGAGAGTCCCAGACAGACGGACAGACAGACAGAGAGGGAGAGACTGCGGCGGCAGGCAGGCAGGCAGGCAGGCAGACACACGGACGGACGGACGGACAGACCCGCTCGGCTCCTGCTCCCTCCGCAGCTCCGCCAGGAAACCTTCGCTCGGCTCCGCGTCGGCGCGTCACGTTCAGCCGGATCTGACTGGGAGGACTCCTGCTGCCTTCACGGGCCGTCGGAAATATGGCAGCTCCACTCTCTCTCTCTCTCTCTCTCTCTCACACACACACACACACACTATAAACTGCATCTTTTAAAAGTTACCACATCATTTCTAACCCAACATTACAATACATACTTCTCATACTTCTTTATTTTATTTTATTTTCACACTGCAGCGTAAAATGTATGTACTGGTTTTTCTGACTGGTGCAATAATTCACCCATTCTACTACAGTGCAGTCTCTCTCTGTTATATTCTACTTATACAGGCACCTGTTGTTGCACTTATCTTTGCACTTTGCACCCCCAGTGTGGGACGAATAAATCTCATCTTATAGTGTATATTGCATTTACCTTTATTTTACTTATTTACTTGTTGATCTGGTACTTACCACATTTTTTTTGGCTTATTTGTTTGTATTCATGGTCACTTTAACTTTCTATGCTGCTACTGGAACACCAGAGTTTCCCCCCCAGGGATCAATAAAGTATTTCTATCTATACAACCATCACACTACAGTCCAGTCACAACATGTGTGCATAATAGCAGAGCCCAGTGAATCAGAGTTCAGAGAATATTTCCACCAGAGTTGCAACATTTAGTCCATTAATCAATTAGTTGATTGAGTGAAAACTTAATGACGATGAACTGGAATCGACCGATCGCTCAAATCTTTTTGATTTGCTGGTTTTCTTGGTTATGCATAAAGAATAAATTCAGTATTTGTGGGGGGGTTTGGACATTTAATGAGGTCTGTGTGATACTGTGATTTATCAAGTCCAGTAGAGTCATCAGGTGATTAATCAGTTAGGTGATTGACAAAAAAAACTAATTGGCAATTAGTTTAAAAACTGAAACTGATATTTAAAGCAAACATGCCACAAATGTGATTGTTCCAGACGTCAAATTTGCTGCTTTTCTTTGTGTTGTACTAGAATAAATTCGATATTTGGGGGGTTTTGGACTATTTGTCGGTCAAACTAAGACATTTAATGAGGTCAGTGAGCAATAAAGACATTACATAAAGAAATGTAATAAAGTCAGAATAATAATCAGCAACAAGTGATATCACAAGTGACTATCATCTCTGGAGTGAATGTGTTTAGTAACAGCGATGGACCCAGAAGGTCTCTATCAAACCTGTAAGTCACTTTTATTGTTATTGTCAATTAATCTGACAATTATTTTCTCAATTCGCTGAATTAAATTTGGACGTTTTGTCCGACCGACAGTCAAAAACCTAAAAGATGTTCAATCTACTGTCACATAGTAGAAATAAAAACAGCAAATATTCACATTTGAGAAGCTGAAACTGATTATTTGGCATTAATGCCTGAAAAAGTTAGTATTTAAAGAAAAGAAAAGCATTCAAAGTATTTTTCTTTTACTTTCACAATCCTGTAAAAACCTTTTCAAACACCAAACCGCTTCAGTGCTCGGCCCCTAAAACTAAACCTAAATATGATTTGTGACACGAAGCCAACTGTGCTGTCCAGGAATAAACCGAGTTGAGGATTTAAAAAATGCACGGGGATAAAATAAACGAGATAAAAAGAGATTTCCAGAAGTGGGTCAGAAGGTCACGAGTCCAACACGTGTTCCTGTCTGCTGTCTGGAATTATCATTATTATTATTATTATTATTATTATTATTATTATTATTATTATTATTATTATTATTATTATCAAATGAAGATTTCTGCTTTGAGTCGGAGGAGAACATCAGAGCTTTTTTTAATCGATGTGTTCACACGGTCTGAAACTATTGATTGTTATTATCAGTTCTCTGAATTCTTTTTCTTAGATTCAGTTTAAGCTCCAGAAAAAGTAAAACTTTGATTAATTATTTGATTTGATTAATTTGAATTGATTCATTGAGTAGCCAATAGAATGTCCCATCACCTCCCAGGGCCAGAGGGGATTTAATGAAATTATTTGACAAACAGTGAAAATAAACACACGTTTATTTCTTTACAATAATATAAAAGAGAGCAAAGAAACAATTTGAGAAGCTTTTTGGTTCGTTTTTCTCTTAAAACGAACCAAAACAATCAATCAGTTGTTCAAATAGTTTGTCGATCGGTTTTCTGTTAATCGTCTAATTGATAAATAATCATTTGAGCTCCACGTTTTGAGTCTGTATGAAGGAATATTAGTGCTAAACATTAAAAAAAATAATTATAAAAATGTCACGAAATCTCAAATTGAACTTAAACTTAACTTTAAAAAAATAAATTTTCATGATTTTATTCTTATTATCAAAATTACGACTTGATTAATATTTGTTCTTGAAACAAAATGACTTTATTCTCATAATATTATGTGGCCCTAATTAAAGCTGCAGGCGGTGGATTTAAATAAAATCCTGCTCCTCTGATTTATTTTATTCTTGTGTTTACTGAAATCTGACTTCACTCTCAACATCTTGAAACACAAGAAAACCTCCTCTAATGTAACTGTGTGCTGCTGACGCTCCACACCAGGAAGTGGGACTTTACGGGGAGTAAGTGAACGCAGCATCTCTCTCCTCATGGCATCCAGAGCTTTTGTTGGTCCCCAGCTTTTGTTCTCCCTCCCTCCCCCCCTTTCTCTCTATGTCTCCCTCTCTCTGTGTGTCTCTCTCTCTCTCTCTGTCTCCCCACCTCTCTCCCTCTCTGTGTCTCCCTCTCTCTCTCTCTGTCTCCCCACCTCTCTCCCTCTCTGTGTCTCCCTCCCTCTCTCTCTGTCTCCCCACCTCTCTCCCTCTGTCTCCCTCTCTCCCTCTCTCTCTGTCTCCCCACCTCTCTCCCTCTGTCTCCCTCTCTCTCTCTTTCTCTGTGTCTCTCCCCCTCTCACACCCTCTCTCCCCCTCTCTGTCTCCCTCCTTCTCCCCCTCTCCCTCTCTCACCCTCTACCACCCTCACACCCTCTCTCACCCTCTCCCCCCCCTCCCTCTCTCTCCCCCTCTCACCCCACTCTCCCTCCCACCCCCTCCCTCTCTCACCCCACTCTCCCTCTCCCCCCCTCCTCTCCCCCTCTCTCACACCCTCTCTCTCCCTCTCTCACCCCACTCCTCCCCCCCATCCTCAGCAGTGACCCTCATATATACATTTTTTCCCACAGACTTTCATACTTTTATTAATCTACTTACCTAAATGTACACCACCCTCCCTCCCTCCCTCTCTCTCCTCTCTCTCCTCCCTCTCCTCCCTCCCTCCCTCCCTCCCTCCCTCCCTCCCTCCCCAGCCTTCCTGTGAATGGATGCTTTGTTTGAGGATCCTGGTCCCAGTGTGGCTGCAGGCCCTCACAGACCGGACTAGTGCTGCTGCTGCTGCTGCATTAATCAATTACAGTCTGTGAAATAACAATTCAGTCCCAACTCTGTGGATGTTGTTCGGAGGTGTCTGCCCACCGGCAGCACATGGCAAATATTGGCCCACACGCAAAATAATACAAAACAAAAGAAAAAGATCAAAAAATGGGATTCAACAACATCCAGCTTCAGCGTCACGGATCAAATCATTTACTTGATGCAGTTTCACACTTAACAGAGGTTTATTAACTGTTTTCTGGTTTTATTTCTTCTAATGTGGGTTTTCAGTGAGTTCATCAGACAAAATAAACACTTTAAAGAGATCTCATGCCCTGTATGTTTATTATATATATAATATAAATATTAATATATATAACACTTTATGTAAAAAGTCTGAATCCACAGAAACAACCTCTAACGCTGATTACACATGACACTCATGTACAGACACAGGTAACACAGTACTTTACTGATGCTATAATTATGAATGCATTAATGTGTCACATTATGGCTGGTACAGGTAGGGCTCAGTTTATTTACTGCAGGGTATTTTATGTTTTGGATTAATGAGATTAATCTGCAAAGTCACCAGTAACTAAAAGCGGTCAAATAAATGTGTTGGAAAGTAAAAAGTACAGTTTTTACCTCCTCAAAGCTGCAAGACGTGTTTAATTAATTCCTATTAACTATATAACACTTAACACATTTAATCTAACGTTACTTACTGCTTTCTCTTACTTACTTATTTGTTTTGTTTTATTCTGAGGGAGAAGTCATCATCATGCATGAGTGTAATGACGATAAAGTCTATTCTAATCTATTCTATAAAACACATTGAAGAACAGGATCCATCTTGCACACATGTGCCAAGTTTACTCCATAAAAACAAACAACAGAAAAATGAATTAAACACTAAACATCACAGTGAGAAATACAACGTGTTGCACTCTTTTCCCAAAAGAAAAGTTTTTTTTACTACCACTGGACAAGAATGATAATAGAAATAATAATAATGATGATAATAACCAAAGGAAGAAGAAGAAGAAACTATATTTTTCCTCTTTACAACAGAGAAATGAGATATGATGAACATAAAAACATTAAAAACATGAATGTAACATGAGATGGAAAATAAAAACAAATGTGAAAATGGATTAACTGTCACTAAAACAACCACAACAATAAAGATAGATAATAATAATAATAGTAATAATAGTAGAATCCATACAATCAAGTAAAACAACATTTTAAATGCTGCTTCAGTTTGATCAGTGTGATCTGTGTGTGTGTGTGTGTGTGTGTGTGTGTGTGTGTGTGTGTGTGTGTGTGTGTGTGTGTGACACCATGGTTACCAGTGTCAGTTTGCAGTGTTGGGTTTCTCCGTCCTGGACCTCCTGCAGCGACGCTCATCTGCCGAGGCTGATTCAGGAAGAGGACGGGACGCCGGTGGTGAAGAAATAAGGAGCTGAAGCTTCAAGCACAGGTTAAATCCTCTAAATCTGACTCCAGGTCAGCGGTGAAGGGGCTGCAGGTAAGACAGCTGCTGGGACCATGTTTGAACAGCAGAAATTACAAATGACTCCATAGAAACGTCTTCTTTAAAGACAAAACAAGCTCATTACCATCACACATCCAGATAAGTGCACTGAGGCTTTACAGGAGGGTCTAGTTGTTTTAAACTCAGTGTTTCTAGTATTTAAATTGGAGTAAAGCTGACGGCTCATTTTCATTTTCTGGACTTGAACTCATCTCAGTTGTACATTTTCTTTTACCTGCTGCTGGATTCTTAATTCTTTTAATTCTACGTTTTCTGCATGAGGAGCATAACATGACTGGATATCTAAAATGTGGCCAGCAGCCTCTAGAGGCCACAGCCCTCATTACACACACACACACACACACACACACTCTCACACACACTCACACACACTCATACACTCATACAACATACGGAAATAAAGCAGGAACATGTAACAAGAACACAGGAGATGAACACGAGGAGAGGACGACCTGAGAGGACGAAGGATCGGGGCAGGTGCAGGTGAGTTAGGCAGAACAGGGCGACTACAAAATAAAACAGGAAGCACCGACGGGAGAAAACACAACATAAACAGGGAACCTGAGAACCAAAGTAATCACTCAGAGTCCTGAGATCCCCAGAGAGAGAAGAACAGGAGCAGATCACGACAGATTATTTATTAGTAAAGCCTTATAACTAGTTCACCGGTGGATGTAACTAAGTTCTGCACTCAAGTTAAGACTTTAACTTGTACTTAACCTTAATCTTTTCTTCTTATGCCACTTTCTGCCTCTCCTCCGCTGCATTGTGAAGCTTTAGCTACTTCACAAATTCAGATTTTTGCACGTCCCAACATGCACACGGTTTATGCAAAGTACAGCTGGAACAATTCATCGATCAGAAAAGTGAATTGGCAGCTTTTCCTTTGCATGATTTTAATAATTCAAACGTATTTTTAAATCGTTTTCTGTTCTGTGGATACTGGGAAAGAGTCGCTTTGGGCTCACTGTGATGACTTTTCTCACTATTTTCACCACCAAACAATCAATCAGTGGATTGATGGAGAAAATAATCAGCAGTTGAATCCAAAATGAAAAATAATCAGCAGCTGCAGTCTGATAATAAATAATGAAGTAAAATCCTGCTTTTCCATCAATGATACAGAATAATAATCTAATTTATTACTCTTTAATTTATCAATTACCTTTAATAGTGTAACCACATTTTCCTCATGACACTTTTATTGTAGTAACTTTTACTTTTACTTACTACAAAGTACTTTTACAATGTTTGTTTTTTAGTATTTTTACATTTTAGTACTTTTATTGCAGTAAAGGAAGTGAATACTTTACAGACAGGTGAAAAGGTCAAGAGGTTTATTGACGATGTTGTTTTCTCCACATGTGAAAATATAGAGGTTACTTTGCTGCTTCATGTATTGATCAGATAGATATTTAGTACAGAGCTCTTGCACACGGACATCCGGCTCTGTTCATCCGCAGGACTTGAGCTGCTGTGAGCTTGGACTCGCTCAGCACCTCTTTGGACCTGGTCTTGATGTGGACTTTGCCTCGGCACTGATGGCAGGATCTGGTGTCGCTCTGCGGCTGCATGAGTTCAGAGAGCTGGACGGACCGACCACGTTCGCACCAAAGTGAGTGGGCAGCATCGGCGACCGAAACCTGGAGGACTTTATTAAAGATATTATGTTAATGCACTGATACCACTTTCAAAACTAAACTATGCTACAATTAAATAAAATTAATTGCACATTCTTTATGTCTTCATTTAAAAAGGGTTGTCTCATGTTGAGTACAACATTTCAATCAATACAGTGCCAATCCAGCATCAGTAAAGCCCCCAAACTTTTCATGAATTAGTTGTTTAATAACACATCAGTTATTACTATTTCTCTTTAAATTTGAGGTTTATTTCAACAGAGAAACCCCACAGAAACCCCAAGTCTCATTTGCACTGATGCCCTGGTTACAAGCATAATAACATGTCCATGAAAACATACAATATACAATCTAGAGTCAAATTGGCTCCTTCCAATGAGGAATCAGATGTATAAAGCGCTGTATCATCTGCATAAAAACGCACCTCACAGCCATTACATTGAGGGACATTGAGGCAAAGTATGTACTTTGACCCCTCAAAGACCAGACCTAAGCAAAGTAAAAATGCTAATATACAACACTGTGAAATACTCTTTTGCAAGTAAAAGTCCTGCATTGATTGTGCAGGTAAAATCAGGAAGGTCTAAAACGATGATGTGGTGTGTTTTCTGAGCGATGGAGACCTCATACACCTTTTTATTCTTCTCCTGTTCCAGGCCATCTCGTCTGGGGAGAGACGTTAACGGATTATATCCAGGACAGCTGGGCAGAGTCCATGTTGTCCACTCAAAGGATTGTGGGTAATTTAATGTGTGGGTGCTGTATGTGGACCTGTGCTCAGTCTGCTAAATGTCTGAAGTTGTGCACTGTGTGTGCAAAGATATTGAACTTTTGTGACCATTATTATTGTGATTATTATTTCTATAAGTCTCATTTTTATCTTAAAAAACATAAATTAACTTTGAATCATTACTTGAATCATTAACTGTACAATAATTCTCATCCCACTCCACCTCACCCTGTTGTTTCTACCACTGTATATATTATATTCTGCTATTTAATTTTCTATTTCTTTAACTGTGTGCTTTTTGTCTGTCCCCTTGAGCTGCTGTAACAGCAAATTTTCCCCACTGAGGGATCAATAAACAATATCTTATCTTATCTTATCTTAAAATCAGTCATTGCAGAGATAGATAAAATGTGGTAATCTGCATGAACGCATGAATCTTCTCTGAAGATAACACCAATTTCTGACATCAGACTCATAATTAGATTTATTACCATGTAAGTTTTCACATTAGAAGGAATTTACTTTGGCATATTGGTGCATAATCAAGAAAGATAAATATAAAATATAACAATATAAAACTGGGATACATATATATTACAATACAGAATATAAAAAAAGGTAATAAAATGTGCAATAGTATATCTGTGTTTTAAAAAAGGAAGAGTTAGATAAGCAATAACAGGTGCTCATATATTGAATAGTCCGATATTGCAGAGATAAGTCAAAAATAATAAAAAAAACATAAACAAATCTTCAAGGGGAAAGACAAGGCAAAGTTATCTGTATTGTACATTTCATACCCAAAGTGCTTTACAGAGCAAAGAAACATGAGAAACACATGATAAAAAACAACAATAGGAAGCGAACTAAAGCAGATAGAGTAGAAAGAGAAGCAAACACAAAAAGTAAAAAGAATATAAATGTTAAAAACAAACAAAAGCACACAGATTAAAGACAATAATACAATAATGCGATAGGTGTAATTCTAATAACAATCCCAATGTCCTAAATAGATAAATAAGATAAAATACTGTGTCTCTCAACATGTTGCAGCGATGTTGGTCACAGAAGAAGATCTCAGTCCGTCCACGAGTCTCTTCAGCCTCCAAACCCTCCGTGTGAAAACTACTGGCAGAGTTTTGACGTCCGCACCCTGAGAGCGCTGAGCGTCCTCCGCCACGGCCCCGTTGTCCCGGAGCAGCGCCCCCCTCAGACGGCTTACCAGGAGCAGTTTGGCGTCCAGGCTCCTCTCTGTCCTCAGTAGTCAAACACAGTCTGTGGAAACATTTCAGGACTCCTCATAACCTCTTGTCCTCTTGTGGCTAAATGATGCAACTTCAGCACAAAACCAACCACCATGAAACTGCAAAAACAAATGTTAACACTCACTATATGCAGTTTGAGTGTAAATGCAGAATGTTTGGACCAGAACTTCTTTTAGTTTAGTGGAAAAAATAGTTCAGGGTGGATTTATATAGAATCACATAAAGATTAATTTGACTTTAAAAGCTTGTGAAATGATGTCCAAAATATAATTTGAGCACACAGACTGAGTCTTTACGTGACATGAACACAACAATTACTGATTGAATGGGAAAATAATTAGCAGACATAGTGAGAATAAGTGATAGTTGCAGCTCAACAACTGTCTTTAAGGGGAGATGTCAGTGTGGAACTTCCTCCTGATGATACAGACGTGAAACCAGGTGAGGTAAGTGGAGGTACACATTTGTGGAGGTGTTGTATTGTTTGCATGCTCACGTCTTCATCTGTGACATGGGAAAGCTTTAACAGAGCACCTGTGCAGGTGTGTTTGTCCCTGCCTGAACAAAGAGCTGCAGTGTTCGGGGATGAATGTGACGAACAGCGTGAGTCTGCAGAATGAGACAGCGAACAGGTCCGACAGCCTGAGGGGGGAAATAAAACAAACAGGTACATGTGGTGGAGGAAGTACTCAGATCTATTTTATTAAATGCAAAGATACTCAGACGACACTGTGAAAGAACTCTGATTCAAAAAGTCCTGCATTTAAAATGTTATCTAAGTAAAAGTATGTGAGTCTAATGAGGAAACTGTAGTTAGAAAAGTACTTGGAGCAGAAAGTGTCTCCTGTGCCTGTTGTACTATTATATATTCTATCATTCGGTTATTATTCAATCAATCAATCAATCAATCTTTATTTATATAAGCAGGGTTTTGCTGTTGGAGTTGGTTGAGGTGAACTTCTTGGTGTTTTTTTTTTTAATTCTAAAGGACTTTTTGAGTAGTTAGTCTGTTTCTCACGTCCCTGCTTATGTTTTATGGTCTTGTGCAGTTTTTTCAAGTATTTCCTGTTTTATTTTGAAGGAATCTTGTCTTGTTTTGCCTTACTTCCTGCTCCTGTGTGTTTTCCTTTGTGATGGTCTCCTGTCTCCAGCCTTCCCTTCACATACCAGCTCTGATCCGCCGTTCTTTGTTCTTTGTTTGTTAATGACATCATATGTCTGATGACCTGAACGTAACCAAACTACAACTGTTTCCCAACATTAGTATAACAAAGCTCTTGTTGTTTGCTTACCTGCGTCCTATAAAGGGCGCTGAAGACGTTCACACATCATTTTGAGAGTTATTATCTACCTTTTCTGTCCTTTTGGTATGAGGACGTGTTGAGACCATCAACACATGTATTGAATATTAAAGAAAAAGATTTACATTTTAAAAAGTAAAAGTACACATGAAACATAAAAAGTGATGCTCAGTAAAGAAATAAAGCGAATTAAGAACAAAAAAAAGTAGAATTTCTCATCATTATTATCATCATCTAACGAGCACCGTGGGGCATTTTAACATAAATGTAGAATTCAAAAACCTAAAAGTGGTTTAAAGGTCAAACCTTTGCCCTCTTTATGAAAAGAGAGCGGCTCCGTTTGTCTCTCTGTGGAATGTAATTATGCTTTTCTGTAGGTGAGAGTTACGTCACCAAAACAGGTTTGTGGAAACTTGAGACCATTTTAATTAGCGACACTTTTGCCTGTGTTTGGAGAGTGACATGACAAAAACTAAAAAAAACCTCACCAGTCTGACCCACTCAGTCAGTCCAACAGAGTAACAAAGGACAGTATATATATAAATATAAATATAAATAAATATAAATATAAATACATAAAAAAAACACCTGCAAAAACAGGGTTATTGAAAGTTGAACCAACGTAGAGAAAAAACTAAATTAGGCTCAGTAGAGCTGCAGAGTTGCTGGTAAATAATTCTCTGTGAGTTCGACACTTCCACTGATTGAACATTATAATCAGACATATTGATTCACGCAGGTTTTACACATACAAAAGCACATTTGTGGCATCGATTAACTTAAAATCTTTGTACAAATCAGGAAATAGATCAAATCTGACAAACATCTGGACGCAACTTCAGTGGAAAAGAAACAAGTCGAGGAAATCTGACTGCTTGTGCAAAATATTTGTGATTTCCTACGAGGTCTTTTGGACCCTGATGTTCATTCATTCATTCAACCTTTATTTAAATCTCCAGGAAGTCACTTGAACATGTGGAACAATGCAGTAACCCACACACTGAGCTGCACCTATTCAAATAGTCTGTACTACATCACTGTTTAATTCTACTGTTAGGGCTCTTTTATTGTAAATATCATTTATTTTGTTTTTCTACATGTGAAGAGCTGCTAAACTGCCTTTGTTTCTATGCTATAATGAGCAGAGGAACTGTCTTAGAGGGGTCTGATGCACTGAATCTAGTCATATTTCCATATATACAGATTCATTACTTCCTTATTTATGAGACAAAACAACCAAAGGAGAAAAAAATTATTAATAATAATAATAATAATAATAATAATAATAATACATTTTATTTCTAATGCACATTACATTAGGAAAACAAATCTCAAAGTGCTGGAATAAAAGACTAAAGACGAGGCTGTGGTGGTCTGCAGATGCTTCAGAACTACAAGAAGAAACTCCAGGTAAAAGGTGAGGCTGATATCAGGTGTTCCAAGGTTCCCCTGAAGCTCACTTCATCCAGAGCAGGAAGACGGATATGTTCCTCCAAACAGGAAGAAATAAACCAGATGCAAAAACAAACACACTGATAGAAACATGCAAAGAGCAGAGAGCAGTCAGATGATCATGTTTATGATTTAAAGATCTCATAACTATGAGAGAAGTTCCATAAATCTGAAATATGTTCTCTTGTGTTCCTAGATGTGCTGTGCAAATAATGTTTACTATCATTATTTCAACCAGTAGTCGTCTTATTAATCAGCCCAGAATCTAAAGATGTCACTTTGGTCATGACTTTGACGAGTTCCCCTTTACCTCAAAGACATGATGCCAAAAAACTACAGCAACCAGTAGAACAGGTTCGGCCCACCGGCACGAGGAGGCTTCTATATAAAACTCAGTGTGTGCAGACGTATGGAGGCAAACAGGAAAAGGTTTATACTGTAGGTGGAAGAACAAGGTAAGAAACACATCTTTATATTCTTTCTGTTATATTGTTTGTTATAAATAAGAAATAAAAATAAACTCAAATATGTATGTATCATAATAAAACTAAAAAATAATAAAATATAAATAATAAAGTAACCAAAATCTGTTAATAACATTAATAGAAAATTATAAACTATATGTTGTCTTATTATTTGGTCACTAAATGTTGTGTTTTTAGTATTTTTTATAAATATAATTAAAAGGCAGATGGTCTATTTCATCAGATTTACTTTTCCTGGTGGATTTTAATCTGATTTTGTAACATTTATTTTGTACAATTTGAGCCGAACCCAGTTTATTTAAAACAGTAATCGCTTTTATTTTTGGGTGCTTTTGCAAATATACTGTTTGTATATTAAACATAGATTTCAATTTATATTGAGCCTTTACGACATGTTTTTAAGAAAAACTTCTTCTCCAGGATTTCCCTTATTTCACAAATTCTCTGTAAAATACTTTTGAATCTTCTTATAGCTGAATGTTAAACAGTGAACTGTGACCTCGTCCCACTCAGAGATATTTGGTGTGTGTGATCTTTCGAGCATTAATTAATGATCCATTGATCCAATGATTTCATTATCAGAAACATGTTTTCAGCCTCTCACCACTAGAGGACCCTGTTTACTGTCACTTCAGTTCAGAGTTCTGCTATTTGTTCCATCTGTTTGTAAATGGAAGCCACTGTTTTATCATTATTTGGATTTATTTCGATGGGTTAAAACAGAGAAATGAAACAGCACCTTCCTCCAACCTCCCGTCTGTCCCAAACAACACATAGAAAAACTAAATAAGATAAATAAAACACACAGAATAAAGATAATTAAATGAAATTAAGTAGGGAGGAAAGAACAATAAGGAGGATTACTTCTAACATGTCCTTTTTTTTCAGACTAGTGGGAAAAAAAAGTCAAAAAATTTGGTTTTAAGTGTTTATTTCACCACACAGTCTGTTTGTGTCTGTAGATTTCTTCTATATTCACATATTTAAAGACTATTTTTCTCTAATTGAGGTTATTTTCTCACTCTCACATGGGATTTTATTCATATATGCCATATTTATACAGCAGTTTACTCTTAAAAATGTGGTGAAAACTGTTTTTATCATTAAAAAAAACCATAAACTTTCCACTGTGAAAACCTTTGGCTCTAATGTACGTTTTGAACCTGCCTTTATTTAATATTCACATTTCTGTTCTGGGGCATATTGAATTAAATACCCCCTCATTTGCATATTTATACATTGTAGGGATGCATGTTACATGAAAAAGACATTCTAACATACATGAAAATTCAGAAAATTTGAAATGCAAAAGAATAATTGCTTCAATGCAAATAATCAGTTGGGGATATTTTAGTAAAAATGTTTGACCCGCTCACCTGCAGCGTCTCCTCATGAGGGAATATTAAGGGCTTTTATCACGATCCCTGTGCAGGAACCCTGTTCTTAAGTCTATTCTTTAGTCTATAAGACAGTTTTAGTTCAACATTACTGTCAAATACATCTCGACACTCTAAATATACTGTTCACATCCTGTCATATCCACCTACCTCATGGAAATAATATGAATGTTTCTTCCAGCATCGTTGCAGTTTTTTTTACATATATACATTTATATTTGCACATAGAGGTTAACCCCTTACTGCCTGAATTTATTTACAATTGATTTGTGTTTTTGCATTCAAGCAGATGCTAAATTAAGTGGAGATTGTTAATTTGAATATAGCACAGAATAGAATAGTACAATATAATAATAGTATAATAAAATATATATGTATATATGCATAGAATATATATATATTTATGTATGTTTGTATGTATGTATGTTTATGAGGTTTGACAGTCAACAAGGGGTTAAATGTTTATTTGCATGTTAAATGTCTTTACTTGTCTTTACTTCTTGTTTGCCTGTTTGTCTGTAAGAACCCGAGAGCAGTGGGAAAAACCCAAATTCCTTGTATGTGTTCACATACTTGGCAAACGAAGCTGATTCTACTTCTGATTAGTGTCTTTTCCCACCATTCGACTTCTGCTGTGTCTTCTTTGGTCCACTAATGACAATAATCTACATCCCCCATCCTCCCTTGCTGCAGAAACCGTTTCAACCCGTCCCGTTCTCCCCACAGAAGGTGCTGACATGAAGTTGGGGCTGCTGGCGGCGCTGGCTGTGGTGGTTCTGGTGCCCAGCCTGTCCGAGGGCCGCGTCGTGTCCAGATGTGAGCTGAGAGACGAGCTCGGGGAGGCGCTCGTCCTGCCCAGAAGGCTTCAGAGATTCAAGGAGAAAATCCTGGCGACAGGTGAGGCTAGTGTGGCCAGGTGATGCTCCGTGCACAAGAAACTGCTCTATTTACAATGCCGATAGCAGCAATCATTCAAAAGTAGGCTTTGTCTAAAAGGAATAGAAACACATTAACACACAGAAGACTTCATGAAAAATATTAAAATTAAATAGCACACCGCTCCTCTCCACACCTGAGCACAGTTACCACCCCCAGGCAGAAGACTGGAAACTATATTAATAAAAAACTGTGTTAATAAAGACATTAATGGGACTAAAAACCCAGTTAACTATATTTCTGTATTTCTGAACATACCTCATTTCTTGGCTGATGCACCTCAAGCCCATTGTTTAGCAAAGCTTTAATATTTGGAGCTAAAAGAAACATTTCGCTGTTAAATTCATGCCTTTAAGCATATTTTAAAAAGGCAGCCTACCAAATCAAGCACCAGACAAAGGCCGGCTTCAGCTGCTCCCTCAGGTGTGTCTCAAACCAGGAAGAAGCTTTTTATAAGCTCTTCCTCTTGAGTCCTCGTGGTGGACTTCCTGTCACCTTCGCTTCACCCACACTAATATCAGGTGTTTCAGGTTCCCCTGAGGGTTAGAAGAGACGGCTCCTGCACAAATCACTCTTATAATTATGAGAAAAGTTCCATAAATCTGAAATATGTTCTCTTGTGTTCCTAAATGTGCTGTGCAAATAATGTTTACTGTCATTATTATCATTATTATCATTATTTCAACCAGTAGTCGTTTTATTAATCAAACCAGAATCAATTTGGCATCTCACAGACTACCTAATAAACGCCAACACAAGCAGTAACATGCACAGTGTGTAGCGAGGAGGAAAGCTGGAGTGTGGGGGTCAGAAAAACAACTCAGAACGACGCTAAATGACGAGAAAGAGACGCTAAAAGAGACAATATAGAATGTAAACACAAACAAAGAGACTGCAAAAGGATGCAAAGCTGCAAAAGAGAGACATAAAACGACCATAGAGAGACATTCCCTGTAATGTCCAGCAGGGGGCGACTCCACTGAAGTCTGATTGGATGGAAGTCAATGAGGAAAATGAGCCGACTTCTCTCCTGATTTATCAACTCAGTGAACATTTTCCTGATGAGTTTCTGCTCTCAGTCTCTTGTTTACAGTCTTCTTCAGCACAGCAGGAAGTTCATTTAGTAAGTTATGGTCCCATTTAGAGGAGAATAGAAGATAAAGCAGGTTATTTCTGTGACTAAACAGAAGGCCTGCCTAAACCTAACCAATCAGAGGCGGGGTCTTCACAGAATTCCTGCAACAAAATACGACGACCAAAACGCCAAACTCGAGGCTCCAAAATGGCCGCCCACAAACCAATGGGTGGCGTCGCGGTGGCTTGGTCCACTTCTTCTTATATACCGTCTATGCCAGAGATGCAAAATGACTGCACAGACAGAGAAAACCACAAAAAGATGAACACAAACATCAACCACAACACTTGAAGTCTCCTCTGGGTGTCTTGCTCCTAATCATAATCAATCCATAAATCAGGAGTCCAACATCTTTATTCATTTATCAATTCTTAAGAGCCAAATAGCCACAAACATAGCCAAGTTTTAAAAAAAATCCCTTATCACCCTTTTTCTTCTCCTCTTTCTCCCTGTTTGCTTGCTGCCGTCTGCTTGCACGACTGGTTTGCTGCAGTTATTTGTGAGGCAAACAGGAAGTCCGGTCTGAACACTGGCAAGGTCACGGTGTTCGGAAAACGCAAAACTACGATAATCAAGCCTAAAACCGTGGTTACAGCTGCCAAACCAACAACTACCAAACCAACGACTACTAAACCAGCGACTACCAAACCAACGACTACCAAACCAGCGACTACCGAACCAACGACTACTAAACCAGCGACTACCGAACCAGCGACTACCGAACCAACGACTACTAAACCAACGACTACTAAACCAGCGACTACCAAACCAACAACTACCGAACCAACGACTACCAAACCAACGACCACTGAAGCAACGATGACTGAAGCAGCGACCACTGAAGCTAACACCATCAAAACTACGGCTCCAGAGACAACAGCATCATCATCATCACCAACCCTGGAACCAGGTGCCACTAATTCAACCTTTGGACCGAACCGAACGGCTGGTGGCGTCAGACGAAAGCGAGATGTTGACAAAAACATCGAGGAGTCCGACGAGACCAGCGAGGACTCCGACGAGACCAGCGAGGAGTCCGACGAGACAGAGTTGGAAAGGAGCCTGGATGAAATGCTGAACAAGAACAAAAGCAACTTTGATGAGGAGGAGGTGGTGGAGGATGACCACAAGATGGAGGATGAGGACGAAGATAGTGATGATGAGGGTGAGGATGAGCAGGGGCTTGGGGAAGTTGGGAAACGTAAGAAGCGAGCCTTCCCTCACCGCTGGTGGCCCAGGCTGATGAGCAGGCCACAGTCCCGCGGGTATTACGGGCTCTTCCAGCTGTCCGACAAATACTTCTGCAATTCCGGTTATCGCCGGTCCAGAAACTGGTGCCAAACAACCTGCGGAGGTGAGTCTTTGAGCCAGAGAATGATTATTTGAATTAGATCATGCTGCATACTTAAACAAATGGTCTTTTTTTGTCCCCTGAAGCCTTCACCGATGACAACATCACGGATGACATTAATTGCCTCGTGAAGACTGGTCACTGGATGTAAGTTTTTATTTGGAAAAGTTAAAGTTAAAGACCTTTTGGGATGCACCTCCTGTCTTACTCACCTTTAGATCTGTTGGGCATCTGCATTTAAATAACTTCTAAAAAGTGTCGTTTCCTTTATCCTTTATGGGGTTTATGGAAGTTGATTGCTTGGTCGTCAAGAATCGCTCATCTGATCGCACTCACACTCAAAACTTAGTAATACATCCACCAAGTGTGGGGTCTATTTCTTCCTTTACAGGCCAAATGTCACCAAATGTGTCATGTTCGCTAAGGCATCATATCTACACGTGTTCACCAAATGTGGTTACAGTGACAAAAAAGTCTTCAGACCGTACGGCGAGCTCTGACCACCACATTTGACCCAACCTTCAGGAGCAGCTATGGCAAAGCTGCATAGATTATCCAAAATCCTGAAAAAAGTAGCTCTTCCAGCTCGGTCCAGAGATGTTATCCACCAAAGTTAGTGACGAAAAAACAGATTTTAACTAAAGTCAACATGGCGGAAAATCAATCGAGACACAAATAGATGCGACAGATTCGTCTGCACACACAGATTTCTGTTTTTTTCAGAGATTTATGGTTCAAAAACAAGTGAAGGTCATTATCATCATCAACCTTCTCTGCATGAAGGGGTTAAACAAGTGATGTTATCTATCAATATGTCCCCTTTATATTGACGAGGCTAAATAACAGAAACACCTCTCTTCATAAGGCAGTACAGTTAAAACCACATAAAACACGTCTCGAAAGTTGTTTCAACAAAAACTTTTAACACAAAGTAAAATTCAGGAATTCAGGAAAACAGAACTGTGGGACCATGTTACTGACAAACTTCTAACTCCTGATCTAATGCATTGTTTTACTTTTTCTTCCATCCAAACAGGGTTGTATTCAGGACGGCTCATCGCTCGTGTTTTTGCACCTCGAACTTCTTCGACAAATGCAAATGAGCAGCTGGCTGAGACACATTTTCCACCTGCAGGAAGCCGCACCTACGATGATTTCTTTAATCTTCTTCGGCACTACAGTGTCTCCGGTGTGACCTGACCAGTGTGGACTTACCCCTCAAACATTGTGAAGCATTTTATTTGAATGAATCCGTGAGATTTCTGCACTAAAGTAATTTTATTTCGGTTCATTTGTGGGTTCAAATGAGAATATTTGTTGGTGATAGAACTCATTTTGGTGGTGATTTTGTTCTGTACTTTAATCAGTGATTGTTTCCTGGAACATTCTGATATCTGCTGTCTGTCAATAAACCAGTTTTTGATTAATATGTTTATTACATGTTTATTACTGACGGATCAAAGTTAGCTATCTTTTCTGATCAGGCCGTTAATTCTGACGACACATAGAAATAACAATCAAAGACACTATTGATAGGCTATCGATACAGTTATCGATACAATAGATGCTCAACAGCAGTGTAGGAAAATTGGGAATTTAGTCTAAAGTCTAAAATGATTTTACTTGAATTTCTTTATTCTAGTGCTGTTTTCAAACTGTGATTTCAAACCTTTAACTCACTGATTTCAAACCTTTAACTCAGTGATTTCAAACCTTTAACTCACTGATTTCAAACCTTTAACTCACTGATTTCAAACCTTTTAACACTGATTTCAAACCTTTTAACTCATTGATTTCAAACCTTTAACTCAGTGATTTCAAACCTTTAACTCAGTGATTTCAAACCTTTAACTCAGTGATTTCAAACCTTTAACTCACTGATTTCAAACCTTTAACTCAGTGATTTCAAACCTTTTAACTCACTGATTTCAAACCTTTTAACTCACTGATTTCAAACCTTTAACTCAGTGATTTCAAACCTTTAACTCAGTGATTTCAAACCTTTTAACTCACTGATTTCAAACCTTTAACTCACTGATTTCAAACCTTTAATCATGTTTTAAGGCCACCCATCCTGGAGCACTAGACAGGTGGAGATGTTATTACAGGTCGGTTATTAAAAGATTAACGAGACACTTCATGGAAAACAGATTCAATGAAACTATAACTAGGTGTTCTTCTGCTCATCTTTTATGTTGCTCCTTGGTATTGCTGTTTCCCTTTTTTGGCTTCACATAATAGCTGTCCTAAAAACACTAATAGTCTCATATTTAGCACAGACTGTGTGTTTGCTGCTCTCACACTGCCCATGCTGACACCAGATCCTCGGAAATTATAAATGTGTTATGATGACGTGAGAGGACAACTGTTTCGCCTAACCCAGTTTATAATCTTGTGGCCAGGTCTTTTCAGCAGCACGAAAGCCTAACCTGCAAGGGAGAAAAGGTGTTTTTAGGTAGACGGATCATTTTTCCCTCCGACCTCCTTAGAGCTCAGAAACCCAACGCCAACCATGAGATTTGGCACAACACTGTGCACTTCCTGAACCCTGCTTGTGGGCGCCAAGGGAGCTTTCTTTATCTGAGGAGAACAAAAAAAGTAAGTCACCTGTGAGCGGCCACTGGAGGCTCTGCAGACAGTATTTATATGTCGTGCATGCATGATTTCAGATACACTGAGTCAAGATGAAGGGACTTGTGGTGTTTCTTTTGGCAGTTCTTGGCTGCAGTCTGGCTGAAGGGATCGAGGTGCAGAAATGTGCGCTAAAGGACAAACTGGCGCAGGCGATTGGCCACCTGCTGGGCTCGAACGGAGAAGCGGACTCCTTACTAGCCAAGAGTAAGTACTGATAGTGACCCTCACATGAGAAACACTGAAACTATCACTGCTTTTGACGATAAATGCATGTTTCATTTTTTTCTTTCTCAGTTACAAGTAAGAAATTCAATATTTGTTTAATGTTATTCATGATATTTTTGTGACTAAGTGATTGGTTCTGAGACTTGAACAAAGACTTTAAGGGAATCCTGGACTGAGCCAACAAGATCTGATTTTATGGAAACGAAAAATGAAAATCGTTAGGAATCATCCTCTGGGGACCGAGAACATTCACAGCAAACTGAATAGCAGTCTGCTCAGCAGTACCAAGACAAAGAGCGCCATGATGGGACCTTATTTGGGAAAAAATAAAAACCTTTTGATCCCATTTGAATTGTGCCATGAATTACACACATGACAGTTTAGAAAAAATAATTTAGCAAGTGCAACAAAGTTGTAAATTATCTTTTAAAATGATGAACATCATGTGTGCAATTCATGCCACAATTCAAGTTATTTGAATTTTGAATTATTCGTAATTAACGTACATATTTTTCCCAAAATAAGGGCCTCCTCTCTCTATTTGGAGGTACATATAAGGAAAATAATAAAAAGCCTGCAGGAGAATTAACCCCCCACCAACACAAATCAAAACAGAAAAAAAGATTTTACATTTCAAACAGTAGTCAGTGGTATTGAATTCATTATAAGAGTTTAAAAAAAGTAGATTGGAGAAGTTGGAGTTGGAGTTGAAGTTGGAGAGAAAGGGTCTCAGGTTGAAGCACCAACAGTCTCAGGAACTGTGAAAAGACTTTTAATGTAGTTTAGAAGTGGAAACGGATCCTTTTAATGAAAATCTGATTTCCAGTGTCCAGCTGTCGAGCGTCGGAGGGGCGGCATGTTTCCATTTTAGAAGTTAGGCATGTCTGGATAGCAGAATAGTGAAGGCAGTGATGCGTTTGGTTGCAGTGGGCATGTTTAGAGTGGCCTGAAAGCACTGTTATCAGTTCGGGGGGTGATAGGGTTGTTAAAGGATTTTAAAGATGCTGAACCACAGTGTCTGTCAGCACAGAACATATGCACACGACCTGAGAGTTCTGTGGAGGACTTTGCATTGCAGTAATCCACGGCTGGCACATATGGACAGTGAATGCACCAGGTTGCTTCACTGGTCATCTGAGAGGGCATCTCCCATGGAGGTGATGTGTTTCAGCTTGTGTCTCTCTCCTCTGCCCTGCCCTCAGTCATCTGCCACGTGGAGTTGGGATCAAATTTTGACACCAACACGGTGACAAAGCTGTATCCCGGGCAGGAGTACGGATGCAGGAAGAACGTGGGGACTTCAAACACAGACGAGGACGTCTGGATTCTCTACGGCCTTTTCCAGCTCAGCGATCACCTGGTCTGCAGCAACGGCACGGCTGAGGATCAGGGGATCTGTAACATGGACTGCAACAGTGAGTTTCAATTCCAGTTTGGGTTTGGCTTATATCACAGGCTGTATATCACAGGCTGTATATCACAGGCTGTATATTATAGGCTGTATATTATAGGCTGTATATCAAAGGCCGTGTATCGTAGGTTTCACCCATTGGTTTGTGGATCGCTATTTTCCTCGAGTTTCACTTTATGGGCGACGCCATCTTGGTTTTTGGGAGCCAAGATGGCGGAGGAGGAGTTCATTCCTGGTCTGTTTTCCTCTAAATGGGACCATAATTTACAAAATGAACATCCTGCTGTGCTGAAGAAGACCTGAAGAGACCATAAACTCAGTAGGAAAATGTTCACTGAGCTAATAAATCAAGTGACAATTCAGCTCATTTTCTCATTGACTTCCACTCATTCACACTTCATTTCATTAGCGAGGACGCAGGTTTAAGGCTCCTCAGCAGCATTCAGCTTCACTTTTCAGACGTCCACTCCTTTTATACAGTCTGTGGCTTGTATCTACATGTAATCTTCATTTTAACATCTAAAATCTATCTAAAACATTAACAGGAGATTAAGTTAACGGGATATTTTTCACTCACTCAAAGTTACTCGCACCTCAAACTTGTTTTTCATCTCCAGAGTTGCTTGACGACGACATACAGGATGACATCGCCTGCGTGCTGAATATCGTCAACGCTCTTGAGTAAGTAAACGTTTGTGGCCTGAAGGTTTAAGCCCACAGAGAGTTGGTTTTTTGCCCGTTATTACTGAACTGCAGGCGAAAAACTTGCTGTGAATGAAATGTTTTTCTACTCTGACTGTCTCCACAGCAACGTAGGTTCAGGGGAAGCTGCAAACTTGAGAAAAATGTAAGTTATCTGATTTTGATACACAAAATCAATACAGTCAGTTTACTTAACGAGCGCACAATTGAATACCTCAAGTAATTTTTAATCTCCTCTGTTTGATTACAGGATCAGACTCATCTTCCAGAGAGAGTGCAGATATATATCACCTGATGAGTACTTCGCTGAATGCTCAGGCTAAATTCATTTAAGGGCGTCATTATCACTGCGAAGATGAGCTTTGTCTCAAATGAGCGCCCAGCGATTTATGGCAAAAATAAAGTGAAGCATATTGTTGTTGTCGTTGTTTTCATTTCCATAATCTATAGAAAATAAATCTATGATATTTTGAGATTAAACATCTCATCTCTATTGCCTATTGAAGAATGACTTTAGTGGTCCTCTTGTCCTGTAGTGAAATGTGTCCACAGTTGGTGGATTGATTATCACATTCATGTCCCCCTGGATGGTCTGAAATCGTGCTGGTACTTCACATCATTATCGTTTGTAACGTCTGAAAACAAACCAGGCTGATGAGATCTAACCACACATGGCAAATCAACCGCATTTATTGATTATTGGACAATAAAGGGCAGAGGAACTCAGCAGCAGCAGGAACAACAGCAACACGATCATCCCATTGGGAAACGGGTTTGTGTCCACCTGATGAACTCCGGTTTGGTCTCCACCAACTCCTGAGAAGCCGCTTCATGTTCTCCATGTTCTTCACCAGCTCGTCTGTAGCTGTCTCTGGTTGCTGTTTGGTGCTGAGCAGGTCGTGCACGGCGGCTTCATCACACTCTCACTCATAATCCATCAAAACTGGTCAGTGGCCCTTCATACCGCGACGCTGTAGGCGTCAGGTGACCTACACAGTGATGGTGTTGACCCATAAGAACCCTCTAAGTAAAATTAACAGACTAAATTGACCACAAGGAACTTATTTTTGAGATACTACCCCGACTGTCCACGATCTGAAATGTTAAATGTGTCACAGCTTTATTTTTAGAAGCTTTAGAGCTGTTTAATTGTTTGAAACTCACCTTTTACTAACAAAAACTGTTTAAAATCAGCTGGTTGTCTCACGGGTGTTCATCAGGCAGACCACCATTTTGGAAACGGTCACTGGGTCACATGACTGAAGCAGGAAGTTCAGTATCTGCCACTGAGGGACTTCTGGAGGTAAATTCACGGATAAAAAGCTGTAAAGGGACATTTCCAGGATATTTAAAAGGTCTGTGACACCTGTATGGGTTCTTATGGGTTAAGATGACCTTTGTCAAAACGGTAACAATAATATTCACGTTGTGAAATGGTTGCAGTTTAGTTAGGTTTAGGCACCAACATGACTTGGTTAGGTTTAGAAAAATGGTTCATTGTTTGGGTTAGAAGTTACATAATCAGTTAAGAGGAAGTCAGTCTTAACGTTTGGTTCCAAAGTGGAAACGAACACTTTTCTTACGACGTTTCCTGACTTTAGAAGCCCGTGAAAGCATCACGCTGGAAGGTCGTGACCATAAATGTTCATTCAGTGTTATATTTTGAAGGGCCACTGACCAAGCTGTTGTATTTGGCGGGTTTGTTTATCAGAGCTTGTTTGATGATGCTGGAAGAGCGCTGAGACGGTAAAAGCACCGTAAAACCAAAACTAGGAGCTAAAAGAGGCTAAAAAGCTCTACAGGGCTGCAGAGTTGAGTGGTGATTGCATAAGTATGATTTACAATTAACAAAGTTATCAAAACAGCAAATGTTGGAGTTATAATGTCTTTTTTCGCTGCGGCGTTATCACACATATCGACCGCTGGACTTGAGCTCTGGACACAGCTTGGCCTCCAGATCTTCTATCTTTATCGACTCCGTGTCCTTGGAGCTGGAGAGGCTGGCGGCCCGGGTGATCTTGGTGAGCGTTTCCTCGTAGGGTGGCGGCAGGTAGACCATGACGAAGACCCCGTCCGACCCGTCGGAGCTGGTGCTGGTGTGGCGCTCTGCGTTCCTGGTCAGGGAGGAGAGGAACTCGGCGCTGCTCTCCGCGTCCTCGAGGTCCAGAGCGATGATGTTGGCCAGGCTCAGTTTGCTGCGGGAACACCGGCGGTAGACCAGAACCACCAGGAGAGCCAGCAGGAGGACGGAGACGATGGGCAGGACGACGTAAAGCACCAGCTCCGACTTTCTGTTGTCCCCCAGGTTCAGCTCATTCCAGTTGTAGCCCTGGACACCAACAAAGAAGACATATTTAGTGATTTAAAGGAGAAACAAGTGCCCCCATTTGTATATGTCATGGCGTCTACATGACTTCTGAGTAAAAAGTACAATATTTCCCTCTGAAATGTGGTGACACAAAAGCAGAAAGTAGCATGATTCTGTATTTAAGTACAGTTCTTGTGTAAATGTGTAAATCACTGATAAGAGTATAAAATGAAATGGGTTGTGCATCAGTTGATAAAGTTGTGTTCCTCTTTTATTCATTCCTTTCGTCACAGTCTAGTTTTAGTTTATTGTTTGACTTCATGTTGTGTTCTTTTCCCCTGCAAATGTCCTGTAAATAAAGTTTTAAAGTGTTTAACCATCAAATCACCTCAAAGTATCGTTCATAAAACATACAGACACAGAGGTCATCTTTAGTCTCCCTGCAAAGCTTTAAAACGTTTCCCTCCCTCTCTGGGAAGGCAGGATTTATCAGACCCATCTTTAGTTTTCAGTGAAGTGAACGTTGCAGATTGAGAGCGAACAGCAGCAGCCGTAAATCTGCAGCGCTGCTCATCTCGCATTACAAACCCAGAGTCTGTGTTTGATCCAGACAAGGCAGGCCATCCTGCACCCTTCCAGCTGCGAGGGAACAACATGTGAACAACATCCGCTCAGTGTCCCAAATTCCCCCCCTGCCTCAGTTTTTCTAGCAATTAGTTAATGCTGCCTGGGTGACCCGGCAGCCTGCAGACTCCTCTGCAGGACCGCAACAGTTTTAAATCTCAATCTGTCTGAGTGTGACTCTGCTGAATGAGGCTTAAGGGACTCTCAAAGAAAGAAAGAAAGACAGACATTCTGCATTTTAAGCCTCCGTTTGCTCGTAATAAAAGTCATAATTTAGCACCGGTACAGAATAAATAACCCCCAGTTTTCCTTTGTGCAGTTACAAACACTTTCGTGTCAAACAAATTAGAGGCTTTCTCAACTTTTTCTGGCTCAAGATCCCATTTTAGACTCCAAAACTCCCATGAATTCAGCGGTTGGGAAGTTTTTGTTTATTTTATTCTGTTTCTTAGGGATGAATAAAGGGTTTATACTGTTCAGCATTTAAACAATGGGGCTGCTCACACTTTTACAATAAAATAAAGTCAATAAATCAGCTTTAGAAATCTCCTTCGACCACACACAGTCTAATGTTGAGATTTATTTACCTACTGAACCGACTATTTAATGTTTATTTGATAGGGTTGCATGGACCAGTGCTATTGATACTTGATTTAAAGTGTTTGAAAGTTAAGTAAACAGTGTTTTTGATGCTCAGACAGTAAATCCTGCAGCATCAGAGTCTGAACTACTTTATATAGAGGCACACAGTCCAGTCCAGGGGGCCCAACCTGAGGGTCGGGGCCCTCCTCAGGGTCACAGACAAATCTGAGAGGTCCTCACATGATGAATGGGAGAGGAGCAAAGTTCATTTTCTACATTTTGAAAGTTTTTCTGTGTTTGCTTTTTTTTGTGTGGTATTTGTGGTTTGGCCTCTTGTGGCATTTGAATAACTTTGAATAGAAGTAAATTAAAGACGAACTCACATTTTGTTTAGAACTGCCGGCAGATCTGAACCCAGCGGCCCAAAGAAGACTTATCATTAGTTTTCCTTTTTAAAAACATGAAGTTGTGATGTAACTAAAGCTGTCAGATGATGTAGTGGAGTTAAAAGTACAACATATAAAGTAAAAAACTCAACCAAAGTGCAGATAGTTCTTAATTTCCTTCATGCATTTAGGGACATTGCACCACTGCCGTCCCTTAACAGATACAGATCAACAGATCATCTACAACTACACGACTCTGACGTGAGAAACGATCTCAGTCCAGATCCATTTTGAATGTAAGAGCGACCCCAGCAGCCGGCTGGGTCACAGGATGTTCAGCAGCATTTTGGGTTGTTGTCAAGACGCCAGAGTCTCCAAAGATGGGCTGAACTTTGTGTATAAAAAAAATGAAGCAGAAAACATCTGGAATATTTACAATTCATCTATAAACGAGTGTGTTCCCTCTGAACTGCACACACCTGCTTCTCCTTTGTTGGAGGTGATCCTGTCACCCAGTCGTACGACCCTCTCCCTGCTGGGCCGAACCTCATCCAGCTGCTCTCCAGAAGCACCCGCATGACGCTCAGGTGACGGCGGCGGATGGACGGATGGTGAAAGTGTGTGTTTGCGGAGTTAATAGATGGTGAACAGCTGAAGCATCCAGCTGTTGTTGTCCAGTGGCGTGCACAGAGGAGGGAGCAGGGAGGGGATGGCTGTTGGCCGGGTTGGGGGGGGGGTTGGTTGGTTGGTTGGTTGGAGGGTGAGGAGGGTGAGGAGGGTGGGGTGGGAGGAGTCACGAGCTAAGCAGCTGCTCACATGCCGACACATGCAGTAGAGCAACAGGATTCAGGCCAATGATGGGATTTAGAGCCCTGAAGCTGCCCTATATCACATACTGTGTGTGTGTGTGTGTGTGTGTGTGTGTGTGTGTGTGTGTGTGTGTGTGTGTGTGTGTGTGTGTGTGTGTGGATCCAGTTGGTGCACCAGTGAAGCTCAGTGACAGAAAAAGGTGGAGCTCCTCTTTAGATTAGACACGTGGAACAAAACACTGATTGTTGATTGAATTAAACAGTTGTTGCATCAGTGTGTGTGTGTGTGTGTGTGTGTGTGTGTGTGTGTGTGTGTACCACAGAGTAAAAATACTCTTCAGAAGTAAAAGTACTGCATTAAAGATGTCACTACAGTAAAAGTGGACCCCAGGAAGAGCGGTAGCTATGAATAAATAAAAAAGAATATAAATAAAAAGTAAATAAATAAATAAAAAAGTAAATAAATAAACAAAAAAGTAAATGTAAAATGAATGAATAAATGAATAAATAAATAATAAATAAATTAACAAATAAAAAAGAAAAAGTAAATAAATAAAAAAATTAATTAATAAATAAAAACAAATAAAAAATAAAAAGGAAATTTATCAATAAAAGACTAAAAAGAAAATAAATAAAAAATAAATACATGAAAAGTTAATTAATTAATTAGTACTTCAGTACAGTATTTGAGTAAATGTCCTCAGTGACATTCAAAATACATGTATCACTTGAGAAGAACCTGATTGGTGGCAAATATCTGTGCTGAAGGTGTGTGTGTGTGTGTGTGTGTGTGTGTGTGTGTGTGTGTGTGTGTGTGTGTGTGTGTGTATTTGTGTGTGTGTGTGTGTGAGGCAGAGGGTCACACACAGCAGTGAGTCGGCCTGCGTGTGGCTCTGCAGCCTCTTTACATTAATCCTCACTGAAATATTGCACGAGAGAGAAAATACCTGAAAAGGTTTTCTGATTAAATATCTATAGGAGGGAGGATTATGAGGAACGAGGCCGCGGTGTGACGAAGGTCATCACACTGATCTGGTTTTTGATCACTGAAATTGATTTTTTAGAACCAGGAAGATCCTTGTTTTATTCACATTGTTTAGTCCTGTATTGTTTGTACTGCATAGTCTTATATATTCATATATATTAATATTATTATTATTATATATTCCTATATAGTCCTGAAATGCTGTAAAACATTTTTATTTATGATATTTATTGAATAATTTCATAATATTATTATTATTATTGTTGTTGTTTGATAAATCTCGTATCATTTTATTAACATTTCCTTCTATAACACACAATATACACCTTTGCAAAGCTCCTTTGCCGATGAAGGCAGAGAGATGTGGCTGAAAGCTGTGGGAAAAGGCAGTAAGTGGACCTTTTGTTCTCGTCTGCCTGTGGCTTTTACTGCTGGGAAAAGACTAATGAATGTGATGTATAAGATGAGATGATATGAAAAAAATTGCGCTGAGGAATATTTTGAGAATTTCAAAATAAATGTAACAATACAGTTAAATAAATTTAGATTTTCACAACAAGATACAACACAAGACAAGATACAAACACATTTTACCCAACAGGTAATAATAAAATGTTCATAAAACAAACAGAGATTATACAGCACACATAAAATAACACCTGAGCTCCTTGGTAAGTATCAATCCTTAATCAATGAGGATTCTGGGTTCTATTGATTGTAAATGTGAGGATAAGAAAATCCTGATTAACCCAAATACCTGTTTGGATAAACGAGCTAAAGGATTCTACTTTTATTCTTCTGCTCTTTCACTGTTTTCCCCTTTTCGGTCTCACCGATCAATGATATCATTTCAGCTGTGTTCAGTATCAGAGGATCCTGTTCAGACTCGACACAGAAGCTCAGGAGTCCCGCTGAGGCTCCATTTTTTTTTTCCACCCAGATTTATAAGTCGGCAAACTGTGTACTCACTCCACTTTAAATCCTCAACACGCCTCCAATCAAGGGATTTAAAGAAGCCGTCAAGCCGCGACTGCTGATGGAGATGAGAGATGATGAGCGTGACGACTCGATGCCTCGTCCGGTCACACACAAAAAAAAAAACAGCTAAAGAACTGTGGTGTAAAAGCAGAAGTAAAACACCTGCTGCGTCTTCATCCCAGTCAAAATGTTTCTTCTGACAGTAAATCTGAGGAACAGTTTGCCAGGAAGTCTCGAAGAACTGGAGGGTGTCTTAATAAGAGATAACGCCCGACGAGGAGTCCGTTACTTCCTGATAACGGACTCCTCGAAAGGGCGTTATCCCGCTCATACTACAGTCACCTGGTCAAGAACAAAAAATTAACACCATTCATTCATATTTTCATGCGTTCACAAGCTGTAACTCTTTTATATACTGAATAATTTGCACCGGCATCCTCGTACTGACACAACAGAATAGGTCGACTCCCAAAACGACATAATACATGAGTGTTTTTGGCGCCCTCTGTAGGACGAATGGGGACCAGAAAGCAAGCAAGCAAATGCCTCAAGTTTGGTTAAGTTTAGGCGCCAAAACTACTTTGATTATGGTTCAAATTGATATGTTATAAGTTAGAATGGGACATGAACAGCGCCCTACATGGACCGAGTCGCTCACCGTCACAACACCGTACTTCAGAGTATTTACATAATCACTGGGTCGCCCACGGAAACGCTGGTCGTTTAACCCTTTCAGGCATAAATTATAATAACCTCAGTGTTTTTATTCTTCTTTATTCATGAAAAACAAGATTTTAACTTTATTTTTCTTCAACCCATATTTTATAAAGATGTTTTTACATGTCCACTAGTTGAAATACAGCTCCTGATGCATGATGTACACTTCAGTGGACATGTGATTAATCATCATTTCCTCCCAATATAAAATCAATACTTGCAAAATTTTAACAATTGCATGACTCCTTAGATGTTACTTGATGTCTCCATATTTTTCTTACCTGCACAGGTTTCTTTTTCTAGAAGGTTTGAACAGAAAGAAAATGAGCACCTTGGTGTTTCTGTCTGTCTGTCGGCCATCTTGGCTTCACTCTGAGTGGATGAGATGATGCAGCAGCTTCACTGTAGCGGCTGATGTGCAGCTACGCCATCAAAACTCATGCATATAGAAGAAAACAGCTTCTGAAGAGCTGCACTCTGAAGTCACCTCTGTGCATGAAAGGGAAAACCGGCCGCTGATGTTTTTCTTCAGAGCGAGAACGAGCTGGTTTCATCTCCACGTTTGAGTCACCTGATAAATGATCTTCCAACATCATACATTTTATCCTACGTTTTTTTAAAAAGAGGAATATGTGAGCATGTTGTTTGAATGAATTAATTTTACGGCGCTGAAATTCAGAAGTTAGCGGGGAAACCTTTGAGTCAGCATCCCGTACGTGCACATAACTGGCTGCTCTCCACTTCATGGATGTGATTTAACAGGATTTTATTATTTTTTTCTTCCCTCTTTGTAATCAATCAAGATTAATCTGAACTCGCCTGCTATCAGCAGATGGAATAACTGGGCAGATGGATTATCACTGAAGTAGGAACAGTAATCCAAAAAATAAAAAATAAAAGATAAACTCGCTCTCACGCCACGGCAGCCTCATCAGCGATGATTAGCCTGTCTGGGTCGAGCTGTTTGCTTTCCAGCCTAAAATATACTCATGTAATATAATAGTCGGCGTTGATGCTGTGGTGAAACACAAACATGCAAATAACGATGGTGTTTTTGGGTTTTTTTTTTAATGTGTGTGTGTGTTTTTCCAAGTTTTGCTTCAGGCCCCTTAGTTTCAGTGAAAGTAAAACCTTAACTAAAATGGGATCAGCAGTTAAATTCACACGTGCAGCAGTATAAATATATACATGATAAATAAAATGTCTTGTTGTGGTGGATTGATTGTTCTTACTGTAGATCCAACACTTTTTATTCAAGATAATTGTCTTCCCACAGAGTAAAAATACTCTTCAGAAGTAAAAGTACTGCATTAAAAATGTCACTACAGTAAAAGTGGACCCCAGGAAGAGCGGTAGCTATGAATAAATAAAAAATAATAAAAAATAAATAAACAAAAAAGTAAATGTAAAATGAATGAATACATACATTTACAAATAAAAAACAAATAAAAAATAAAAAAGTAAATAAATAAAAAATAAATTAATAAATAAAAAAATAAAAAGTAAATTAATAAATAAAAAAATAAAAAGGAAATAAATAAAAAATAAATACATGAAAAGTAAATTAATCATAATATGATAATTCTTCCAGATGATGTGACACATGTGATTTCTTTTTTGGGAATTCTGCTTTTTATAGCAAAAAACAAAACAAAACAAAAAACAGCTTCCTGGTTGAAACTGCGGCCAAAAATGCAGAAAACAGATGATCACTATTAATACAGGCAGCGTCAGACCTCTGGTCACCTCAGAGACACAACTGATAATACTGCAGTTACTGTATTGATGATTTATTGGTGTTTATTGGGCTCATGTCATAATACTTTTACTTTAAATAAAGTTTAGTTGTACTTCATCTAAAATCCTGCAACAATTAAATGTTCTTGTATGAAAAATAATTCTGAAAAGTTGACTAACTGATTGATCGATTTACACAAAAAACACATTTTATCAGCCACGATCTTTCCGTCTGCAGCAAAGTGCCTCAAATTGGACCACTGGAAAGAACTTTTATTTCCAGTTTCTTTCCACCTTTTAGGCTTTCTTTATTTTCCTGTAGTGTCTGTATAGTGAAAGTGCCACATGTTTCTACTCCAATGTACCTGAGTAAACTCTCTGCTAATTGCACAAACAGCAGAGTTATTCTGTCGTGGAAGTCCAGATGTTGCTGATACCAGAGCTGATCACAATCTGTGTGGAATCGACCCGGCGGGATGCTCAGCACTCGGGGGGCAGCGGGTGGGATTTGTCCCTGCAGGATTACCGGGCCTGTCGTGCAGACGGCAGCTGTAATTACTCCTCACGTGGCTGCAGCTGAGTGGGCAGAAATACGAGGGCCGGGTCCGAGGGGCGGAGGAGAGGAGGATCATGGGTAGTCAGACCTGATGATGGTACCCTGAATAATCCCACCGCCCTGCCTGACACCACAGTTAGCTTTAAATCTGCGCTGTGTGTCGCACAACTGTCACCACCTACTTCACTCAAAGCTGCTGTTTTATTTCATCTGTTCATTCTTATAAAAGTTGTACAAGAAGCCAAAAAAGTTTGACCTCCTCATCATAAAAGTGCCCAGATCCTCCTCATCGTGGGGCCCAACGGGGATGAAACAGTTTCATTAACAATTTAATCGTGCGTCTCTTCTTCACTTTCCAAATGTCATTTCACAGGTTTTGGCTCCAGCTGGTTCGCAGACGTCTTTTGGGGCCCAAAGACGTCACGTGACAGACGCCATGTTTGTGAGTACACAGTTTGGCCACTTCCTGGTTCATGTCTTCATCACATCCTGCAGCGCCTTCAGTAAAACCACAAGCAAGGCTGCAAACTTTAAATCATTCAGTGTTTTAATAATTACTTTCATGCAAGTATATGGAAAACTACGAATAAATGAAAACCACCAAAAGATTTTTTCTTTCCAAAATATCTTTATTATCAGGTTTTTGTAATTTCTTATAACATAATACATACAAACACATGTATATCAAATATTTCTTAAAATAACAAAAATGAAATAAGCTAAAAATAAATAAATAAATATGTAATATATATATAATTAAAAATTGAATAAGTATAAGTAAATATAAGAAAATTATAAGTAATATAAGTAAAATATAATAATAATTATAATATAAAAAAGGAGTAAATAAAATACAAATTGATAAAAATCAAAATAGATAAATACACTTTTAAGCAACATTTTGTTCCTGCAGGAAAAGTTGTTTGTGCAGCTTAAGAACAAATTTGCACAAGTGCTTCTTGTCTGAATATTGTTCAAAACGTGTCACTACGACCTGAGTGGGATGTCTGAGCTGCCAAAATAATACAGGAAAAGGATTTTTCAATGACACATTTAAGCCCTGATGCCTCCTTTGGCACGCTCTGCTTAATTCTGTTTGTTTAAACCTCGTTAGAAGAACTGCAGTAAGGAAACGTTGTGATGTCAGTGGAGGAGGAAAGTCCTGCAGGAAAAGTTTCTGACAGAGAGGAGACGATAGAGGCGGTAAAACAGGAGTCAGATGAAGAGAAGTTCACCGTGAAGCTGCTTGGATGTAGCTGCTCTCTCTCAGTGCTACAAACTGGCTCTTTAAATGCACAACTTCTGCCAGAAACGCTCCAAAACCTCATCAAAAT